>NC_088884.1:115050782-115353812 GCF_037157495.1 Lathamus discolor
TAATAGCAAAAAGAAACATATTTTATTCTATCACATACATATTAAGGCTACACTGAAAAGATTCATTATTTTCAGAATAGTCACCAAATAGCTTCTATAAGCTTCAGCAAAATTTCACAGTCTATCACAGACTTTGAGAAAAGTAGTTTACCCCAAATATTTAATTTTCTTGATTTACTTTAAACATCTTTATGCTTCTACTGGTTTCAAACTAAATATTGCTTTAGGTTAAGTTATAATGAACCACGGCAATGTTGCAATTAAAATAAATAAATAGGTAGGTAGATAGATAGATGATAGATAGATAGATAGATAGATAGATAGATAGATAGATAGATAGATAGATAAAACACAAAACCACCCCAAAAACTCAAACCAGAGAGCCTAGACTTGCCAAGTGACCGCTGCATTCAAACTCTGGATTACAAGCCAGCACTTCAGACCTCCCTGTGAATGGACACATGCAGCAACCTTGGTCAGTCTGATCTCTGGGCATATGCAGTGAAGACTGCCAGGAGGAAGCTTGTAAGTAAATAACAAAGTCAGTTGTTCAAGAGCTGGATGCTAAGATCAGCTGCCAAAGTCAGCACATCTTATTTGGCACTTCAACAGCTTTTAAAAGTGCATGCATCCCAGCAGCTTCCAACCAAATCGACTCTATTTGATAAACTCTGTCTCTGTATCATCTGTCCTGGCACTGCATGGCCATATGCTACCTTAAGGGTGCCACAAAGGAGGAGCAGGGCTTCAAACTGGCTGCATATATCTGAAACAATACCTTAAAGGTACTGCAGAAAAATACAAGAGAAGTCAAACTGCTGCCTGACAGACAACACAATATACATAGATACTCTGCTTATTTAAAGCTCTTCCTGTAGTGCAGTAATTCTCTGCCAAATAGAACTACACAACGTGGGAACGTGAAATCCTCCCAAGGCAGTGCCACTGCTGACAAGTAACAGGTAAATTACTATTGTTACTTTTTAACCTGTGCGAACTTAATGGCCTCATAATAAGAAAGAAAAACCAAAAATCAATAATTAATTAAGCATGCTGGAGTTGGACTTCACCAGCTCCACATGGCAGCACTGTATCATCTTTGGGGTCTGCCACCCCAACCACAAATGTCCATCAGGAATGACTGATTTCTGCACTAGCCACCTCACTGTCATAGCATATGTTTCCCAGTGAGCCGCACAAGCAGAGGGAAGATTTAGATTCATGTCATGCCTTATGTTTAACTTTCATTCAGCATGGAAATTGTAGCACTGGATATTGTACTTTACTAGTGAACAGATAAAGAAACCATTGTTAAAACAACATTTGGTCACTTATGACAGCTTCCAAAATCTTGGAAGGCTGAAGTCAGAGGAGAAAGTTTCTCAGTAAACATAATGGATGTCTGTGGTCTAGTCAAAAACATTTTAGTGAACTGTGGGAAAAGCAGCCTGTGCGTATCTGAGTTTTTACAGCCTGAGGTCAAGCATAAGGGCTAGTTTTTAACACACCTCATTACAGTAGGGTAGCTCTTTACACTTCACAAAAATTATTTCCACATCTCTTAAAACTGATGAATAGCAGGTCAATGCCTTGGCGATAGTTTAGCGTAAAAATGCTTTCTCATTTCCTCACTCAGCCAGCACTCATTTGAGATCTTCATCTTTAAAAACAAAGTTAGTCTAAATTTTTTTTTATTCTAAAACTAACTTAGCTGTTTAATCAAGAGAAACCTTCCAGCTACATCACTGTGCTTCCCTATTCAGAAATGCTGTAAGCAACAGAAGACACAGCTATAGCGAAAGACAGTGACAATAAAAGAGATACACCTACAGATGACTTGTTTGGAATGCCCTCTTGTTGAATTATTTCCTATAAAAAGGTCAGTGAACAACTTTAACCACATAGTCTAAGTGTCAGTGTGACATTTATTGTACAGTCAAAAACCTGCTAACAATACCTTGCCACTTTGATATACCTCTACATTACTTCATCTCAGATTTGTCTGGTAAAACTAGGAGTTGTATTAACACAAAGAGCTAGTTTCACACAGTAATGCAGAGGCTGGCACGTTCTTAAAGTGAAAACAGATCAAGTGGAATTTCTTTCTTACTGAACAAATCTAGTCCCTAATGCCAGAATTTACAGGCGTAAATGACTCGCATTCATTTATTTACCAAAAGTGGATGCACAGTTAACATTACGCAGTCTGCTCTTTACTAATGAGTTCTTCCAATAAAACATGTTTTGCGTGCCACATGACTGAGCAGTGAAATAAAGGTGAACTGATCTGCAAACTATTTTGGTTGAATTTATCAGACATCCCTGTTGCCTAACGTTTCACCTGAGTTTAAAAGCGTGTCCATATGAAAGAACACCTGGGAGAATGTTGAAAAGTGGGGGAGAAAAGGCAGAGTGACAGAGTGAGAAACAGAATGAGAAACAGTCTGAAAACAGACCAATTCCTAATTTATGCAATTAGGAATTGAATAAGTAACTTAAATATAATTAAAATATTAAAATTTTAATATAATTAAAAACCTTAAACATGCTCATCCATGATACAGATTTGTAACATCGCAAGAATTACAACATGGTAAAAGGACACTTGCTCAAAGATTACTGCTTTACAATATGGGTGGCTATGCTGCCACAAAGGCTTTATGTAGTTAAGAAGAGCTTTCATCCAAACACTGTTTAAGGTCCAACCTTCACAGAATATTGAATCTACTCAGGGTAATCAACAATGCACTTGAAAGAGGGATTTGCAGAAGCACATGCTATGTACTACTCTTGCACAAACATGCAAGAGCATTGCATTCCTTGTAGAGCAATGAATGCATGTGAAATATATGATGATACATGAACTCGCTCTTTACGAGCGTGGCCAGAGGGAAGAGTCTCTTAGCTGAAATAGCTGAGAGGGGATGGGGTGGGAAGAGAAGACTAGGAACATACATTGGGCACTGCTAGAAGTTCTTTATTAACGGCTCCCTACTGTATTCCTATTTACGGGCATGCTCTTGCTCTTTCAGCATGCTGTTGCTTACCTTTGACTCTAAAGGTCTTTGTTTCCAAGTAATAAATACTTCAGACTCCAGGGAGCAGACAGGAAGATCATACATGACTCAAAAAAAAAAAAAAAAACAACCAACCTTTACTGTTGATAGATTATTGTAAGTGCTTATTCATTATTAGCTGAAATGCTATTGACTGCACACTTAATAAATAGCCTATTTGTTCTTCTCAACTGAAGCAATACTGTAACGGGACTTCTGAAGAAAAGACCATTAAAAATATAAAGACATCACAGAGCAGGTAACTTGGGGAATGTGGTTTCAGTTTTCTGTTCATCGCAACACAATTAACAAATGCTGCATCGATTAAAATTTCTGCTGCTTGAATAAAAATTTAGTGCAGGGCAGGCTGCTCACACACCCTATAAATGATGTAGAAGCTTTCAAGAAATGAGGCATTGAGCTAAACTGTAACTACCTTAGTACAGCTTTATAACAACACAAGGCAATCGTTTTCCTGTTCTCTGGACAAAAAATGGCAACCTTGGCTCTCCCAGGAAATAAATGCTGCCCTGAAGCACAAGACAACAAACGAGGTGAAGAGCTGCAAACCACCAGCAAGTTGTCAGAGCGAAAGCTACACAACTGAACATCTCCCCCTTTTAAAAGGAGTCTAATTTCATATAGAAGAAAATAACCCCATTTTAAAGGGTTTTTTTCCTAAATTTTTTCAGCTATTCACTTAATCACTGTTGATTAATGCACTGGTTTTAAGACCACACTTAATAAACTATGCGCTAAATAACTGTCACTTAATGACTACAAGAGAAAAAACAATCACCATTTAAATTGCTTAAAAGGCTTACACGCAACTAAGAAGTAGACTAGAAGCACATTGTACAGGAGGAACAGATTAATGGGGAAGGAAGAGACAAAGAGAAATACTGAAAACATATGATTGTAGAGTTAAAAAAAGCACCAAGCATGGACAGCAATTAACAACAGATAATTTGCAAGATTGCCAGTAAGAAAAGCAATACATATGTCAGAGATAATACTTAAGTGATCCATTCCCATGATAAAACCAACTATACACATAAATAACCTCCTATTAATGTATTAAAAAAATCCTCATACTATAAGATGTCCAAAACTTCCTAAGATGCTTCTGAAAAAATATTACGCAGAGCTTGTACTCAACCACAATAAAATAATTCCTGGAGGAATTAATGAAATGAAAACATCTATTACAGCACATGTTGAAGAATATCTCTTTCTGGCTTTGTATGGTAGTGTCACTGTAGCACAAATGAAAACAAATTAACTGCCTATTACAAAAAATGTAATGTTTCCCTATGTTTTTCCTTATGTTCCCCCCCTGAAGGGGGGCTATAGGGGTGCTGGAGAGGGACTATTCACTAGGGACTGTAGTGCTAGGACAAGAGGTAACAGGTTAAAACTTAAACAGGGGAAGTTTAGACTGGATGTAAGGAAGAAGTTCTTTACCGTAAGGGTGGTGAGGCACTGGAATGGGTTGCCTAGGGAAGTTGTGCATGCTCCATCCCTGGCGGCGCTCAAGGCCAGGCTGGACAGAGCCTTGGGTGACATAGTTTAATGGGAGGTGTTCCTGCACATAGCAAGGGGGTTGGAACTAGAGGATCTTAAGGTCTTTTCCAACCCTAACTATTCTATGATTCTGTGTTTACTTAGGTTCTGCAGTCCACTATGTCTTCATTTCCTTTTTTAACAAACAAAAGGACAGAATACTTTATTCTACACATGCAATTATTTTTTACTTCACAACTAAGCAACTTATTGACTCAAATGCACTGATTGTTCATTTTCAATGGTAATGGATCAATGTAGTCTTGTGAGAGTAAATGTTATTACTTATCTAAAAATGCCTCTCTCTTTGATGCTTCATTTTACTTCTGATCAATGTTGGACTTCCCAAAACAGCTGCATGCCTGTGCTCACAGCTGGATGCAAGCTGCTGGACAGCTACACTACTTATGGCAGAAGGAAAACAGAGCCGTAAGAGGTTTTCCTTCTATACAGTGAATTGGGCTTGTTTGAATCAGACTAAATATTTGGATTAGAGTCAAATTCCTCCTAAAATACATATTGCAGGCATATGTATGAGAGTCAGAAGATGAGTTCATTGGAGGAGAAATATAAATGAAAAAATAAGTGAGACTCCAGTGCATGGGAAAGTGAAACTAACTCCCCAAGTGTTTCTCAGACAAATGCAAGTGATTTATTTCTTTCAATCCTGTAAGAATTAGGTTTTTAGTAGAGTTAATTACTGCAGTCTGGCATCTCTCAAACGTGCGGAAGCTTTGGTGATTTGATTATCATGATTTGATGTCCTAATTTCTTCATCTCTACTTCACTCATGCATCTTCCTTTTCTTTACAGAATGGATGCAATAATTTAAACATCCTTGTAAGATATTCTTATGTAACAGTGTCTCCTGATTTAAGATTTAGTGCTACTGGGACAGATGCTATCCTTGGTTATATCAGCAGAAATCCCACACCAACACTGCTACTGATGACAGCAGTAGAACCACACAAAGTTCACACTTGGCTAACAGCAACATTTTCTGTTACCTTGTTATAAATCATGCTGACAGCACCAATATTTCACAGGAAATTTTGATTCCTCCATGCTGTCAAGCTCCCTCCCTCTGAAAAGCCAAGCTACCAAATGCAGGAGGAACATGGGGTACGCTGGGTTTATCCTTGACATGAAATCTGAATGGGGTCCTAGATGCACAGTCTCACCTGGGACACCTTGACATACTTTACAGGTATAGCCATAGATTCACTTACCGAGATCATGTTATAATTAGAGATGAAGCCCCACCACCATTTGAAACAGGCTTCAAAACAGCTTTTTATTAGGATACCGAACCTTGCTTTGGATTCTCAGACTCTCCCACCCAGAAGAATGACTTCTAACCAAAAGATGACTACCATTTATATGAATCCAAAGTGATTCAGAAAGTTACACAACATGCTGAAAAATGCACTGGCAGACACACTGCCCAGTGCAGCCCACAAAGGCACATCATTTGCTCATAGAATTGTAGAACAGTTAGGGTTGGAAAGGATCATCTAGTTCCAAGCCGCCTGCCATGGGCAGTGACACCTTACACTAAACCGTGTCATCCAAGACTCCATCCAACCTGGCCTTAAACACTGCCAGGGATGGAGCATTTATCACTTTCTTTGGGCAACCCATTTCAGTGCCTCACCACCCGCACAGTAAAGAACTTCCTCCTTATAGCTAATCTAAACTTCCCCTATTTCAGTTTGAACCCATCACCCCTTGTCCTACTGCTACTGCCCCTGATGAAGAGTCCTTCTCTGGCATCCCTGTAGGGCCCCTTCAGATACCTGAAGGCTGCTATGAGGTCTCCACGCAGCCTTCTCTTCTCCAGACTGAACAGCCCCAACTTCCTCAGCCTGTCTTCATACAGGAGGTGCTCATTTATGTTGTTACTTAATCTTTTCTATTCTCTGAGTTACCATTATATGAATGTTGCTTAATTTTCAGCACTGACTCTATGAATGTTCTGAATTTCAGAGTTACCTCATACTGGTGAAAATTCCTCTTATTAGTCAAATATTCACACAGTCATTTAGTTAGGCAATTCAGAGAAGCTTTGAACCCTTTTCTTTTTTCTTTTCTCTTTAGTTGCCTGGCAAAAGCTTGGTGTTTTTGTAAAAAAAGCAAGCTACATAAAAGTGTACATGGATTGACAACTATTAAACCTTCCAAAATAAGTTATATAAAGACATTGAAAATTCATCTGATCTAAACAGTGGATGAGAGGAAAATGCAAAAAGAAGAAATATCTTAAGAAATGAATGGAAAAATTCTCACTGTGTATCACAACATTTTCGTTGACCACAGATCATAATTTATTCAGTCAGGTATGGATGTTTCCACAATTATTCACAGTCTTGGACTCAATTCCCCATTACTCTTCTCAACATGTTTCTGGAAAGTACTACAATGTAATGAACATGAATCCATGTATCAAACTGCTAAATTGTTCAAAATGAGACTTCAAAACTTGAGAAGTCATTTCCTTTAAAAATACATTTTTTTGTTTAAAACTTCCCTGCTTTATGCCTAGATTGCTTCCAAAACCTTTTATCCATTGGCTACCAGCTGAAAAGAAAACAACAGAAAAAGAGGAAAGGCTGTTCAGAGCTATGTTACTTACAGTTGCAAACTGCTTTTATGACTAGACAGCCAGGGTGCACATGTGGCAAGAAAGCTGATTATGGTACACGAGTTTATAAAATACAGCCATCAACCCTTTATCAATCCCTGCAACTATGTAATTGATTAGAAGCTGATTAACTGTATGCATTTGCTCACTAATACAAGCGAGCAAGTTTTGTTCAGCTATCTGTGAAGCTGGCAGTCTAGGAAAGTATGGGTTTGTGGCTTGCTTGTAGCTTAAAAACAACCCCAAATAGTAAATGCAAAGGGAACTCAGAGTTTTAATTCAGAGTTTTAATATGGCTTTTGTATGTGTGCGTGTGTAATTCAGGGGAGCATACTGCTTTGAGACTTTGTCCCTTTTTCCACACATTTTCCAGTTTTTTTGCAGAAGCGTTGGGTCTTTTTAGTTTCTGCCATCACACAAGTTAGGCTGAAAATGGTCAATGGGGGTTGAACATTAGTAAGACACAGACTTACAGATGGATACTGTGCTCACAAAATCCTGGTCTCAAAAAACAAGTCTCAGGGGAATCCTGCATTAGTATCTCACACATAGCATTTTGGAAATGTTCAAGCTGTGGAAGTCAAAAGAAATTGGGCACTCAAAAGTGGGGGCCCATGAAATAATCCATTTCATCACCTGCTGTGCCATACATCAGCTTCATAGACCCTCTGACAAAAACCTGGATGTGTCATCGCTCCTGCAGCAAACACACATGCTCAGCCAGATGTGCAGTTTGCAACTTAGGTCCAAGTGGACAAGCACAAAAACATTCACCTGGAGGGAAGGGAGGTGGCATTTTCTCACAGGTAAGAAAAAGAGGGATAAAAATAAAATCTTCCAAGTGTATGAAACATTTTGGTTTTGTACTCTTTATTCTTATGACGATGGAAATACGTTGTTTAGAAGGCATGAGTGTTTTAAAAGCATTAACTTAAGATAGTTAACGAAGCCTGACACTCTGCTGGTGTGTTATCTACTGCAAAACATGAGAACAGAGAATGAAGAACCCATCGTCTGGCTGACTTTGTAGTTGCTGGATGCCCATGGTAAATTGTTAGTTTATTTGCCAAATGTGAACTCTTTCCCTCCTTAAGCTAAAAATAAAGCAGCTCAAATAAGCAAAATACTGAATGAAAACATCCTGGAAATTATATATAGTTCAACTACATTGCCTGGAAAAATACCTTTTTTCTTGGCTAAGGCATAAACGCAGTACATAAGGAGTCACACATTTTTAAATAAGATAGCTATTTTGTTGTTGTTCTCCAGGAGCTGAGACAGAGAAAATAATTTTAGTCATAATATATTATGATAGAAAGGTGTTTGGGGTTATGATGTCCTTTCCTCCCAATGAAGAAAAGATATGGAGCCCCAACGGAAAAATGTCAGATACTTCAACAGTCGGAGCCAGGAGGTTGCAAACCTCCTGAAAATGTCACTGATTAGATAACATGCGCACAACTGAACTGACATTAGACAAAAGCGCTTCTACCTCCTCTAAAATAATCAGAGAGATGGGAGAAGAACAGAGAAGAGGTAGCTCCTGGATAATCACCAGAAAAAGAAAGAAGAGATTTCGTCACCCATGATGGAAGAGCAGCAAACTGCCCAGAAGAGGAAACTAAGATTCTTCAGAGGCAGCTGAAGAACTTGGAATTAATGGATTTACTAAAGGAAAATAGAAAGACCGATACTCTTAGCTAGTAATAACTTCGGAGAAGAGAGATTTAAAAGCATTTAATTCCCGACCAAGAAAAGGAAAGCACGCACAAAGAAAAGGTACGTATTTCAAAGCACAAGGAAACAGCACAAGAAAACTGTTGCCCTGTGGGGCTGTGTAAAAATGGTGAGTAGAGTGAGGCTATTGTGTGAACGAGTACAAACTGATGTGAGGATGCATAAGGAAGAATCCTCTAAGAAGAGGAAATGTTCCAGAAATTTTCTGGAGTTAAAAAAAACACATTAAATCCTTGAGCTGTTTGCAAAGTGCAAATATTAAAAAGTAGGATTACTGCACATGTGCTAAAATTCACATGCTTTATAGAAACAGAGGTAAGTCGCACCTACTAATTTATGTGGAAAGGAATTTTGCTCAAGTGGAGAAATTTAACTAACTGTTACCACCCAGGAAAGAAACATCTGTCAAGAGGATGGTTACTACACATAAGGACAGGAACAAGAAGACTGTGTTGCAAGACTCCTCTTGGAAAAGTTAAAATAATATAAGCTCTATTTACCTTTCATTTATCAATGAGAACAAACACAGTGAATTTTATTTCTGTCATCAACACCATTCAAAGTAGTTACATGAAAACTGTGTGTAACAGAAAGTTATTATATATCAAACATTCCACATCAAACTCACCGCTTCCTTAATTTTTGATGCTGCTATTTTATCATCACAAAGCTATTTGAATTCAATAGACTGCCTTCCAAGCTTGTTATATCAGCAAAAATATTAAATATTGTTTATTATTATTAGCCTAAACTTGGCAAAAGTTAAACAAGACTGGACTACAACACACATATTCTCTTATCCTAATTTCTAATGTATCTTTGAATTACTACCACATTTGCCTCAAATTATATTCAGGGAGGCGCCAGTTGCAGCATACAGAGTATCTGTGCACAGTACACTGAAGTGTAATTTACAGCAAACCTTACACATTAAGCTTTCATGGTGGTAGTTGTGTGTCTCATGACATTTTTAAAGAGAGATTCAGATGGCAGTGATTTGTCCCACATACACAGACCTTATACATTACAGATGGTGTTAGCGTCCATGGTCTGTGTATCCAGGTCATGTTTCTCTTTCTCCTTGACTTTTTTTGGCTATACGTGCCATGTAGCTTCTTATAGCAGGCCTGTACCCTATATTTTCATGTCACGATATATATCTGTATTTTAACTCCTAAACAATACTTCACACTATATTTGCATTGTTTTGAGTCTCCATCCTTGTGCCCCAACATGTGCTTTAATCACGACTTGAAAACAATCTATTCACCCAACTCAGCGAGAAAAATGCCAAAATGTCTCCAGATTTTAAGCTTTCTTTTGGCTGCAAAATGATCTTTCGAACATGAACGTGCATCTCATGTTTGCAAGCAAGTAAACAATTGTTTTGATACCTCTTCAGCTGCACAGGTACATGCCAAGCTGCAGATCACAGCTCCTCACAAGAACTGTGCAAGATGCAATGAGAGCATCAAGAAACAGCTGCCTGTGAGGACAGCACACAACACAGCAGCTGGGCAGCAGTGAAAACACCACAGAAGTCAAAGCAGAAAGGATGCCTTCCACCTCCTTTCCTATAGGGTACTAGGGTTTAGGCTCTTTTCAGGTTGATTTGTTACATCCTACCTGGAGTCTGATATCAAGAAGGATCCCACCCTGGCACTCCTGTAGTCCTGTGACAGCACAGCCAAAGAAATCTTCAGGGAGAGGAAAGGAGCACATGTAACTCATGAAACTGAGGATGCTGCACATCAGTGCCTGTTGAAGGGACAGAGCTGGGAGGTGTTGAGGCTACAGCCTTCAAAGATATATAGACATCTACAAAAAGAAGTGGACCAGCTCATGCTGCCTGGATGTGGAAGAGAAAGGGGCACAACAGACTGTATGAAAGCAGTGTCTGACAAAACACATTTTTACCTTTTCCTCCTTCACACCTTTCCCCACTCATTTTAGTCTGCATGTAGGTTTAACACAGAGACATCTGTTTTCACGTTCAAATACAAGTCCTCCTCAGTCACTGCCTATGAACAAAACACGGAGAATGGCAGCCCAACTATTTTTCAACCTGGCACATCAGTTCAGGCTACATTTTTCAGGCCCTGGCTTCAGCATAGCTCCCTGGTCCA
This sequence comes from Lathamus discolor, assembly GCF_037157495.1. Taxonomy (NCBI): domain Eukaryota; kingdom Metazoa; phylum Chordata; class Aves; order Psittaciformes; family Psittacidae; genus Lathamus; species Lathamus discolor. The sequence goes on from NC_088884.1 coordinate 115,061,906, forward strand.
GCTCCTAGAGACACTGACACGACAGCTCACTCGCACCTCATTCTGCTGCCCTCAGAAAGAACTATTTGTTCTTTTGCTGCAAAAGCCAAACTGCCTCAGGACTCAACAGCAGCCCTAGGCTCGACCTGCAGCTACGGTCTTCAGCAACAGCTGACATTAGTATAGCACTAAAAAGCAGCACAGACACCAAAGACAATTAAACAAACAACACAGATGACCTTGCTACTGACCTTTCCTGCTTTAATGACATTTATTGCTCGAGAAGAGAAAAATCCCACCAGAAAGGGTACAAGCACTGCAGTTATCACATATGGTCTGGCCAGCGCAGAGAGAAGGGACTGCTCTGCACATCTTAGTGCCCACCGCACCAATGAAACACTGAGCAAAACACAACTAGAGAATGTCAGCTAAAAACCAAGCCCAAATAAACAGGTTTTATATGAAGCATCTTTGGAGTGGAGGAGTGGAGGAGTGGAGAGGCAACAGCTCCACAAATGCTGTTTTCACAGTGTCCCTGTGGGAGGACTTGGCAATACCTCAAGCCTGGTAATCCGTGTGCCCATAGGCAGCCACACCGCCTTCCAACATTGCAAGTGAACTCCACATAGTGATCTTAGGAACTTCAATGAGTCTGAAAACAGCATTTGTCCTTGTACACTGTACAAAGAAGCTGAGTACTCTTTACAGATCCCTGCTCCCACCACATACTAGAGAGGGGTTTCTTTGTCCAGCATTTGATGGTCCACTGGTACAAAATCTAGTCCCCGAAAGCCACCACGTCATTCAATAAGCTGTTTTCCTTCAGTCTGTAGCAATAAAACTACACAACACTATAAACATTTTCTGCACTGGACTCCAAGATGCTTGGCACTCTCGCTGGAAACACTGCTCCTTTTGTTATTACATTACAGCAGACCCCTTTAGACCCACTTTCCATCATGACACTGAATATTTTTGTCTTTTATTTTCTGTGAGGAGAGTCCTTTCTAAACGTAGGCAAGAGACTTATGAACAGCTATTTGGTGAGTATCATCGCTCCAGGCCTAAGCACATCATTAATCAGACTCATCAGAAAAGCAGAGCAATGCCCAGGGAACAATTTTCCCTTCTTGTATGCACTCCAATGCATGAGCTGGCTACACATGGAAGATTAGCATTAATGGGAGATATGGACCTACATGTCTCAAGAGGAGAGAAAGAAACAGACCCCACAGAAGGCAAAATTTCCTTTTCATCAAAAATTTAAGTTAGCTAACAAAACCAATAAACACTCTGATGAGTGTTGTCAGTCTATGACTAAGGAGTCACTTTTGTAATTGAATATATTCATACTTTCTGTCCAGGGCAGGTAAAGCAAGGGCAGATGTATGGCATATGAAATTCAGCAAAACACCATGTTCATGCTGCTGCTGGCTTTTGTGTTAAAGCTATTGGGAGGAATGTTAATTTTTCAGTGGGCAGTTTGCAGGAAGAAGTAGCATCTTTTATTAGGCTGATACAGTTGGAAAAAACAGACAAGCTTTTGGGCACAGAAAGTCCTTCCTGCACAGACCTGAAGAAGGGCTTGTTTGTCTAAAAGTGTTTTTTCCAGCCATATTGGTTCATCCAGTAAGATATTACCTCTCTCTGCAAGCCCTGCCCCACTTAACAGTCTGAGCATCGTGGTTACAACGTGATACTATTACATTTTGGTGGTACTGATGGCTTACAGCATAGGCTTCTGCATTTGGTCTAACAGGCATGAACTAATTTCACAGAGAACTACTGTTTTTAAAGGCAACAGCTTATTATAAATAGAATTCATTGCCAACATAGGTCAGCATAAAGCTGATGGTGATGAAGGCGAAAAAAAACCCCAAACCTCCCACCCCAAAAATAACCCCAAGATCTCTTATTACCATTTACATCAACCATCAGAATAGTCTCTAAGTATGACATGTAACACAATGTGAGGAAATGCCAGGAGAGCACAAATTCTCGAGTATTTGCTGAGGGAGTAATAAAACAATTCCCAAAGGCTTTTTTTTTTTTTTTAATTGGGCTAATGAGATAAAGTTATTTTCAAGACACATCCACAAACTTCCTCCTACATTGTGGCAACACTGCCACGTTTACTAGGACTAGTCTTGGCAAGTGATACTCTAATACCTGAACTACATCCTAAAGCGTTTGTCATAACGATGCATATTTATATAGAAGACCAAAAAAAAACCCCACACAGAAAGAAGTAAAGCCTTTTAAATACTGTGGGCCTGAGGAAGGTCCTTTTGTCTTAATGTATTTTGATGTTCTGAGCAGTTCTAGTGGAACTGATGAAGCCACTGACTGACCTGCTTCATGGGCAGGCACTGATGCTAGGAGATTCAATAAAGAGCTGAAAGCTCATGTTCAGCTGATTAAGACATACTTTTTCTTCCCATAGTCTGCCATTAACTAATCTAATTGAAAAGTATCTATACTGCAAATGAGAAAAATCAACTGTCACCCTTAACATACAATTTACTGTTATTTATTTATAAAAGAGACTGTATTTAAACACTCCTCATTGTTCTCTCACTCAAGGGTTCATGTTTTCTTTATAATAGCCATTTCAGGTTTTTCACTGTAAGAAAGGTCTCAACAGGAGAGCCACAGCTAAGTAATTTTTCAGTAAATTATATTTTTTGGACATACTCTGTCACCAAGCCATAGTCTGCGTTTTATCTAGAAGTCTACGAAGCAAAATGTGAGACAGTTTTCACGACATGTCTGAAGAATGGTAGAACTTCTATTTTCCAGATTCAAGTTACAAATGCACAATCCATATTTTTATTTGACTCAGTGCTGTAACAATAGTTAATTACATTAATTTCAGGGGAATTTTCCCACAGTTTTGCTTTGTCATAAAAATGGATGTGGTCACTATCATTACGTTACTTGATATTGTATATATCATAGATTATATGTATCAATGACTGCAAAATTATTTTCCACCATTAAGTATTTTGTCTCTACAGGATGCTTTGTAGGTTTTAAATAAAAATAATAGCTACAAAGTAAGATTTATTTTGTAGATAAAATTTTATAAGCTGAGTTGGAGAATATTTATCTCTGATGTCTATTTAAAAACCTATTAATGTATTTGTACAAATATCAATCATTCACTGGAGCCTTCTTGGGGGGGGGGAGGGGGTGTAGGAAGTGGAAAAACATTTTTACAAAGAAGATTGTATACTGAAATGAACTAATAAAACAATCCACAGCCTGTTTATACGCCTGAAATAAGCCAGACTGACTGGAAATGCAATGCCAGAGAGCTACAATTTCTAAAATGATATGGAGGTTGAGAGAGAGGGAAGGAAGAAATTAATTTCTGCATGCTTTCAAAAGAAAAACAGTAAGCTAAAAATCGGTACAATAAGTCCCTACAGCTTTCCCCATACTGGGAATTTTTAGGGTAATGAGAAAGACAGTTGCCTCAGAACATACGTGGTATAAAAACTACAGTCTCAAAATACTTTCATACATAACATGCTGTTTCTTCACTTTGCTTTCTAATTACCTGTAAAAGCTAAGTGAAAATGAGACACAGATTTTGCTTCACTGAACATCAGACTTTTTACACTCACTTCAATGTAAACAAGAAGATGGCAACCGAAAAAATGAGTTTCAGAAATCATTTAACTTTGGAATCAACTTGCACTTTAATTAACTGTACCACTCTGGTACAAGCTGACCTGCAAAAGAGGATGAGTGGTTTGAAGGTGTCCTCCTACCCAGACTGCTGTACTGCACAGGAGTCATCGACATTGACCATTAGCCACCGAGTACCACAATGCATCAAATATTTGACAGAATGGCTTTAGCTTTTTAACATGAGCATCAGTCACATCATAAACTCACTTGTTGGTTTAGGTTGTAACCTTCTGTGGTTATAAATAAAGGATAATTTTCATGTGTTGTGCCACATCTGTGCTAATAATAATTTGCATTAATATTATTTATATATTAAGGTGACTTCAAGCTTGCTTTAGGACATGGACAACAGGTCAAGCAGCTTTTTGTAAAGTTCCTAATAGATGTAGAAGACCTTGTAACTGATAACTGCCAGAAAGCGTTAGTTATTTCTTTCAGGAAATTATTTCTCTACATGCAGCCGCAAAATGGGCACCATTTGATGAACACCACAGACAGGGACAATGTAGCCCTGTCCTTATCTATCTTCGCATTGCAAGGTTAGTATTGATTTTCTTTTAGTAGTTTTCAATCAGCTCACAGTCACCTACCTTGTGCATAAACCAGAGAGGCATCTCCATGCCTCCCAAAGAAGAGAGCTACTTAGTTGCTGCACTTTTTTTCCCCCACAGGAGACAATACACAGGTGTCTTATTTTCAAAGGAAGGGAGAAAGCACCCCAAAAGGCAGGACTGAGATAACAGCATTACTTGACAATGAGTAATCTTATGGCCATTTTACATTGTAAGGCTTGGCTGGTCTCTAAGTCAGTTGGGTTCCAGTAAACCCTCCTCCAGTCAGACTGGCCACACTTCCCACACAAGTCTGTGCAGGGCTGGAGCCTGCAGCCTGCTGGATGCCAAGCACCCAGAGCTGACACCTAAGCTCTCCTACTGCGGTTGAGACCAACTTTATAGCGATTCATACTCAGCACACCTCTGGACCACACATCCCTTAGTGCATCTGACCACCACAGCCACGATCTATCACAGGATGAGACAGCTCTGCGACAGCCACAGTTCATGCATTACTGGAACCATACACTGAAGTACATTGGTTGGGCATTTCCCCAGTAACACAGTCTGATTTTTGGATCTTCTAGACAGGTGCCAAGTCTGAAAAGAATCGTAAGGGAACACAGGAAAGAGTACTGGCTGAAGCTGAGCTCTGGTTGCAGAACCATTAAGCAAAACCCACCCCAGCTAACAAAAAGCTGGACTTTATAGTGGATTTTGCAGATTTCTCGAAGCAGCAGCTGTTCCATAACAATCAGTGCTGTCTCCTTGTCCAGCTGAAGCACCCAAGTGAGACTCAAGTCGGCTGTGAACTCCTGGCTTGCTGGATAGCACCTTGCTATCCTGCACAGTGCTGAACAGTTCTATCCAGAGTCAGGTAAAGGATAGGTTTTAATCATACCTGCTAGTTTTGTTAAATCAAACACAGATGCTGCTGCACAAAGCTACCGGACTTCATGGTTGGTTTGGAAAAGACATGTAAAAGATACTAAAATACCAATCGAGGCATTCCAGGCAGAACAATCTAAAGACCCACACCATTCTTTGACACCTTTCAGCTATACACAGATAGAGCCAGATAGAAAATTAGGTGTAAAAACAAAATTGCTGAATTCCTACTTTTATTTAATACTCCAGGCTCTGCGTAAAGTGGCCTCTAAACCATCCCCAAACACCAGGATGCTTAGGAAAACAATGCAGTAAGCCTCCTTGACCTGAACTGTAATAACTGAAAAGAACTTCAAAACCTCCATGCACTGTCTGCATAAGAATGATATTAGAAAGAAAGAAAGAAAGAAAAAAAAAAATCCCCAACAAGAAAATTCTTCATGCAAATTGCCATCTGGGCCAGGAAGCTGAGTACAATACTGCTTTCATCATCTTTAATGATGCACAGTTTAGTTCAGGGGGAGGGGAAGAAGGAAATGGGACCAACCTTTGACCAGTATGACAGCAGCATAAGTAACCCCTTATTGCATTATGAAGCGATTCATACATGGGGACCTGTTACATTACTGGCCTGTTAACAGTATTGCAGCTCCTTGGACTCCTTTTTCATTTTGTTTTACATCAGACAAGCCTATTGCTGTCATTTATAGAGAACGGAAAAGCTGCTACAGTTTTAATATAAAACACAGGAAAAAAATACACAGCAGCTGTTCATATTTTCTAGGAAGTCTGTTGCAATAATGATGTCATGGAAAAAGGCTGGAATCTATTAAAATGGATCAGACAGGCAAGCCATTCAAAGCTTCCAAACAATATGCGTATACAAGCTGCACCATGTACCTTACATTAAAATAAGAACAGGCAGAAATATTATAGAGAACAGGCAGTTTAGGTAATTTCATAGCTTTAACTTCAATAAATTTGGTTTACTACTGGAACTACCCAATAAAGCAAAATACAAAAGCCACAACCAGCTCACTGTCAATTAAACTCAATTTTCACCTACAAAAGCTTTTAAACGTATTTTGAAATCACTGGCTCAAGCTACATAGAAACAAAGAAGCTCTTCCAACAAAAGATTCACCATTGACAAGGTGGACGCTTAAATGCCAGGTATAAACTTCAGCTCATTAGGAGGGGTGTTTTGTTGGGTTCCCCCCCTCACACACCTCGAACTTGGGAATTAAAGTGGACAGGGCTCCCATCCAGGCACTCTGTTTGACCTATAATTAGTAATTAGACATTCTTCATTTATATGATGCTACTCCTGGGCTCTAGCAAGTTTGCACCTCTTGCTGTAGCTTGCTTGCATACTACTCTGAGCTGCACAGCCCAAGGCTTACTCAAAGATTATGCTTCTCTTCTTTGAGGTACATTGAAAAGAGGAAAGCTTGTGGTAGAAAACTGGTAAGTTTTGTGGCTATGTGCATGTCACTAAAGCAATCTTTAGATTTACCCCATTTCTGATAAGCTACACCTTCCTCTCCAAGGCTTTCATGAGAAACATTTTACCAATGGTGGCCTAAATACATCTTCCTAACACATGCAAAAATACTTAGCAGAACATGCATATACTTCTGCTAATGTGAGATCATATTTTGACCACACATTCTTTAACCATTCAAGCTGCCTTTTTGCATGCTCAGAAGCTGGAAAAGTAAAGCATGACTGGCCATGTTTAATATGTTTAAGTCATAATGAAAATACACAGACCAAAACAAACTGGACATAAATACCATAGGCAAAGTTCTAACTTGCGTACTGGGAGGGCAAAAAGACTAAGAGACCTATGTTCTTCAAGATAAGGGAAGAAACACTCAACAGTAGCTGTAAATAGTTTGGAAATGAATGATCCCACCTTTCCTTGTGCTTTTCCAAACTCAAGTCCACTATAGATGACACCATATTTTGAATATTCTGTCAAACATTGATGTGGTGACATGTAAAGCGAATATATTATAGAGGAAGCATTATGAATTTGAGAGCAACTAGAAATTAATAAGACATTTGAAAATTTATTCCTTTTCAAACCATCAAATAAATTCTGCACATGTTAATTATAAAATACCAGCTATAAACAAACAAAATCAATGAAAATACCTTAAGACTCAAAAAATTAATGAAACTTCAAATTGGTTTAAAGGGATAATTCCATCCAAATTACCATCCAAAAAGTCATCCAAAAAGATGTGATTACAGTCCTGGTCAGTTATGCATACGTAAGTTAAATTGATTTCATTATGCTCCATATTAAACACCATTGAACACCACAACAACTATCTCTGTGAAAAAGAATTACTAGTAGAACTCCAAAACAAAATTCGAAATGCCAAACAAACTAAAAACCCCCAGAAAACAATAACCCTAACTTCTCAGACAGATCCATGCTGATGCCATTTAACACTTCCTCCTACAACTGGGTATGTACAAATTTCTGAGTCCACACAAGTAGAGGTGCCAAACCGTATTCCTGCTATCTTGCCCATGTTTCCAGTCCCAGTAAAAGCAATAGGTTATGAGTGCACTAAAAAATAATAGGTTGGGCATGCAAGTAGCTCTGTGCACTTAACTAAAAGCTCAAAAGATCTGAGCCAGAGTACAATAAAATGAGTCTGAATGTCTTATCTAGGGCACCCCACAGTATTCATAAATTTTGACTTTAAGATGTTATTGGATATAATAAAACAGCGTTAACATTTCAGATGAACGTTCAGGGCAAGCTTATAAACTATTCAGTGATTAATGCCCTTGTCTCATGTTTTCAATTTTCATTGCTACTGGGGGTCATATGTTATGATGTCAGCCTGAATCTGGATTTCGATTTTGAGCAAATCTAATTTAAAATTATGATACTAAGGCATATGGTGGAAACTGCTTTAAAGTTCTATGTTGGGTGTTTATTCACTCTGTTACTAGGGTAGATTTCTCATTCTAGTGCCACCTATTCAACAAGCAAACAATGTTTGGGTGTATCTTCCCATACAGTAAACACGCCATAGGTTGAACGTTCAGGAACAGAACTTGCCTATACCAAGATCCAATAGCATACTTGCCAAATCTTGAGTGTAAGGATTTGCAGGACTGGGCCAGTAATAGGAAATTAATCAAATCCCCAGACATGACGTAAACTGAATCTGCCAAAAGGATTCAGGAGGAGGAATAACAGAAGTCTGAGAAGAGCTCTGAGCTGGACAGAGGCTCAGAGAGTATTTTCCTTAGGAGCTATGGGGATGGAGATGTTTCATGGGGTCTGATACCAATAAAACATTCTCCTCTTTATCCTGCCCTGCTCAGCAGACTGGAGGATTCCTCACCGACTTGAAAGAATGTTTCATGAAACAGCAGAGCTCAGACAACAGTAGGTCGCTACTGGAAGTCATACTCTGCTCTCCTCTCCCAGTCCCACCCTCCCGCTCCTTCTATTTCCCTTGGATTGCTGCTACTTTTCTCATGACCCTGTCAGTGAAACCAGCTTACGAAGCTGAATCATGAGTGGTAACTCTGTCTTCTTCCTCCCTGGTCCCCCTTACCAGAAGGAAGTGTTTCAGGTGGTTGTGCTCCATAAGGCAACTCACTGGGCTTAACAGAAGTCAGCTCAAGAATCGTAATGGTTTCAAGCCCAGGCCATGGAACAACAATTGCTGAGTATCGCCATATCCTCAGCTGCAGGGGTTCCATGTGAAATATTAGCAGAAAATGCTTTCAGCTGAAGTTATTAAGTTTGATGTTATTATTTCTTATTACTATTATATTATTATTTCTTCTTTCCACAGAAGAAATATCTGTGGAATAACCACAATTAAGTTAAAGCCCTTCTCAAAGCAAAACCCAGCTCAAATAGGTTTTTAAGGTGCACAATGCATGAAGCACCAGTCTTCTTATTGATTTTTCCTATACTTATTATTGCTTTTTCCTATCCTTATTATTGCTTTTTCCAGTAATAAATGGTAGTGCAGATATATAAACAAAATATTTATATACAGCCTTTGAAGTACAATTCTCTATATTGGTAAAGCAGTAGCAGACACAGCCAGCACAACTCACTGGAAATACTTTAGTCATCTCATAAGGGAGAGCATTAAAATTTTAAGTAGTCACTAAAACTTCAAAGTTTGATTTGAATTATAAATGGTCAAGTGTTAAAAAGTTACTGCTAAAAGAGTAATCTTCTATGGCATTTTACAGGCAGAATCCTATCATGCAATATATGCCAGCTCAAAATTTTTCTGAATCTAAAACCAAGGAATATTACAGGGCTTACAGAAATCATGGGCCTCCTCATGGTTCTTTCTATGTTTAAGTTATTAGTGCATTTTTTCCCTAAAATGTTTGAACTAGATAGGCACATAAGATGTTGAAGGTATTCCCTTCCTCCAGGGAGACATACTAAGCACAGAGTAAGCCCACGACCTTCAGAAGATCCTCAGTGTGAAGTAGTAAAGCTATTTACATCTGTGCAGATGTACAATCAAATGCAATGTGTACACCTATGCAACTGAATTGGTGCTATTATCATCTCTGTATTCATTTCTACTCAGATTCAAGCAGATGATGTCGGAGAAGCACAATCGGTAGTAGCTATCATGTAATTACATATGGTAAATAGATTACCAGCATTTAAAAGATTCAAAACCAACACAGGGGGTGAGAAGTTTCTTGTAAAAGGAAATCTTTCTAAACTCAGTTTAAAACCTTCTTGAACATCTAACAAGAAAAATAACTATTTTCTACAGGCATGGGAAGTCAAAGATTTGGGACAGAACAAAAGATTATGCTTAATTCATTTGTCTAGGTTATAAGTTTTGGAAGATAACAGATAGCTTTTTATTTTCTTAATACCCCCATGCAACTTACTGTCACTTCAGTGATAACACGCCCATTTTTGTAAGAAAAGACTACGATTTTATTTTAAACTTAACAGACATTCATCCTTTTTCTTTTCAAAACCTAGGCATAAGTAACAAAGCACCAGAGTCTTATAAATTTTCTAACACCAAATGCAAATTAAGTCATGAAATTGCTCTAGGAAAAGTTCCAAGAATGCAAACCCAAAGGAATTTCAACACAATTTCTCAATTTCAGGCTTTTTATGATACTCAGGCAAAGTAACAGAGTATGATGTGGTCAGGAAGAGTTATCTGTGTACGGAAAAATGTTTAATTATCAAATTTCAACAACTTCCTCTATTTATTTTATGAGCTTTAAGATGAAATGTATGTATATAAATGGAAGAAACTGAAAGGACAGCAAAGGCTCTGTGGACTGAACAGCTCACAAAGTTTTCATTACCTGGGAAAAGTAAATTGACAGTTCATAACTTAGAGAGTATCTTCATATGTTTTGTAAACATCTATCAAATTAATTTATTTCCTTCACTTGGAGTCAGTGAACTTCTTACCTGCACTGTACCAGTCTTCATTAGAAGCAAAATAAGAACAACCCCCCACCCCATTATTTGACAAAGTAAAACTTCTCACATTCTATTTTTATGTCAGCTGTGACTGCACTGCTTTAAACCACCATTTCCAGCAAATTGGTATTGCTTTAAACCACCATTTCCAACAAATTGGGACTTTTCCCATAATGAAGAGAGTAATTATTTAATCTTTCAACAATCCTCCTGAAAAGCCTCAAATCCTTTTCCTTAAGCACAAGGCAGGAGTTCTAACAGATTGTTTAACCAAAGAGCTGCTGATTTTTCACTCTGCAGAACTACTGCTTGTTTATCCCAGGGGAGACATCAATCAAAGAAGGACAACTTAACTTGCTGGGTATGCTATTACTTAGCAATAACCCCGAGGGGAGAAGTGACATTTCCTGAACACTAAGTTTGGGTCTACCAATGCTCCTCTGGAAATAGCAGAGAAACAGTAAGAATCCTGCACCAGAATCATGCTGCTAAAACCTACTGTCAGAGTGCTGCCCATTACCTCCATCTGCTTTCTCAGCTGGCTTCCATTTTTCTGTCAGAAAACAACTGTTTTCTAATCCCTTCCTGAAAAACATCCTAGGTACCAAGCATTCAAAATAGTAAGATCATCCAATCATGTATACATGTGTCCTTCTCAAGTAGCCTGTTTACTTCGGCTTGTATCACTGTGAACAACTCGGGTGATTTTTCTGCACCTTTTCAAAGTATAGTTCATTACCCCTATCTGTCCTCTGTGTTTACTTCATGCTGGTGCTTATTAACAATGGTATGGTCTTTATAAAAAGAAAACTGCTTAACTTAGTCCTTACCTGAGGATCTCTTAATTTTCAAGAAATATTCTTGTCTCACAGTTCAAGTAAGATGTTGTAATCTGCAACAGAGCAGAAAGATGTATCAATTATATTTGATAGTGTGCATTTAACATCAGCATTATAATTCAATCACACGTAAGCAAACTGACAGATAAAGTTTTAACTATTACCATGGAGTGACGCATCTTTTATGGAGAAACGTGTCAAGCAGTGCAATATACAGTATTGCATATACACACAAACAAGAGGCACCTTTTTCCTTTTCTAGCATTGCTGCTATGGAGATGTAAGAGTTTTGATCTCCCTATATGCATTCCTCATAATGCTCATGCTGTGGTTAGGTAGATTAAATAATTGGGATCCTGCTGACATTGTATTTCTTATCACCAAACAACCTAATCATCTGAATTAGGCACTTCAGGAAGAGGTGTATGATTGGGCCCAGATGCACTCAACTCCCATCAACTTCTAATGAACTCTTCAGTACAAAAACAAACAAAACTCACTTAAAATGCAGATCTGATTACATCCTAGTGAACACTCAGTGAAGCCTAATAATTAATTAGCATCCTGAAATTCAACTAAACAAACACTGTAAGCCCAAGTTTCTACTGACTAAAAAAGGCTCCCCATGCAAAAAGCAGCAGTCACACTCCAAAGATATTCAAGACGGCACACATTTATATGCACCATTTCCCACTGAGGGTAGAAGCTATCAGTTTAATCTTTCATATGTCTTGGGGAGAACACCATTAGGTAGCATAGCCAGTTAAATCTACTGCTCTTTAATCTGCATCTGGTGCCAGATTTGTGTAAAGTTTTTCATTTATTGTTCACTGAGGACTCTTTTGTGACTTGATTTTATGGAGAGAGACTGACTTATAGTGAGAGCAAGCAGCTTTGTTGTAAGAGACTGCCTATGTGAACATCTGCAGAGCTAAAATCTTTAATTTCCTTCCCACCCCCACCCCCCTTTTTCAGGTTACCTACATAGGGACAGCACAAGATGCCTCTATTCTATGAGACCTGGCTGGCATAAACATTACCACAAATATACACCTGGACTAGCTAAACTGCACAGCACTGAGCCTAACACCAGCAGAAGTGAACAGTGGTAACAGTATTTTGCTGCTCAAATATCCAAAGGAACGGGTGCTGAGCCTTTGTTCCCAGTGCTGGTTCTTCAAGCTGGACAGACAACCACAAGCTTCAAATTACACTTCATTGATCCAGGGAAACTAAGCTGGTGTTCAGTTTCGGTTCTGCAACCTGCACATTGACCTGCATGTTTGTTGGCCTAAACAACGAGATTTCAGGAAATGAAGAATTTGCACTTTGTCTGAGGCTCATTTTCAGAGAGGCGGATATCTATCTTGGAGGTCTAGGTTGGTGTGGGAAAACTAGGAGGAAAGCCAGTCATCCAGATCCAGCCTCCTGTACTACATTCCTTCACTGAGTTAATTACTGCCCTGAATTCAACAGCAGCAAAATCAAACACAAACCTAAAATGGGAGGTGGTCTCAACAAGTTCTAATTTTGCTCAACATTTTGTTAGCTCTGGTAAAATTGGAGGATGCATAATTGGAGGTTCATCCAGCGATATTTTAGAAACATATATTCACACATTTGAAAGATTTTATACAGTCTGTCAATACAAAACCAAAACCCAACCATTTGCAATAAACCCCACATAGTTTCTATGGAAATTTGAAAAATTCATGTAAGATGAGATGAATAGCAATGGAGTACCACAGTCTAAATGGAGAAATACTTATCTAAAGAAAACTGGGGAGTCTGATTCTTCATCCATACTCAGAAGGCACATCCTGCTTCAAAATAAAATCTAGTATTTTGGGGCTTTAGGTCGAGGATACCCATCACATTTGCGTAAGGGTTAAGACCTTTGTTTCTTTTAGGGTGTTGTTTCCTATATTAATATTGTCAGAAGCCAAACATTCACAACACACTTTGTCTTGTTTGGTTTTGTTTGTTGGTTTTGATCTTGGTTGGTTGGTTTTGTGGTGTTTGGGGTTTTGTTTTTGGTTTGTTTGGTTTGGTTTTTTTTTTGGTTTTTTTTTTTTTTTTACACAAAGACCTTGAAGGTCTTTCCCTTGGTTTTCCTTTAATTTAACCTTATATAAAAAGTCTTTTGAATATTCCCATTCGTATCTCAGAAGCCAGTTCTTGTCAATTTGCAGCTATTTTTACACAGTCACATCTGAGAAATACATGTGGCACAAATTTATGCTAGTGCTCAAGTACAATAAACCAGTACTCTAAAGAAATCAAACGGGCTGAAAATTCATCACATTAGTGTACTTATTGTCTCTCTCTACAGAGAAGAACTCTCCATAGCATCAAGTACTGTCTCCAGTGATTATGACCATGCTCTGTTCAGAAATCCCTTTAGCCTGCTCAGAGAGGACCTGAGGCACCCTGTAGTACTTTTATTGCAGAGACCCAGCTGTATGCCCCACTAGTAGCAGATGGACTGTTCAGAGTATGTTCCTTTTCTGAAGTACCAAATAGCTTTTATTTTACACTACTGTCAGCTTAGGGTTTTTTTTTGTACTTCATAGCACAAGAAAAGGAAACAGTAGAAAACTGAGGACATGTAGAAACCCAGCGAAGATGTGGTTTCTTTTACAGTTCTTTCAAAACAAGCACCACAAAATATAAAGTTTCACCTTATCTAGAATATGTAAATTTTTCAGATTCTGATCTCTGGCTGACTCCCACTGACAAGAGCATCGTGGCTGCCTGGGGAGCTGCCGCTGTCCATCTGCTTTACACTGATACAAGATCGCAATCAGATCTGGGTCATCTCACCTTTGAGTTTGCCACATACATAAATTAGGAGATCACATGCAATAGTGCTTAACTACAACCTAACTTACAGGCCTTTTCTCTTCCAACCCCTGATGTGAAACTTATCTACATAAATAAAAGAGGATTTCATTTATATTTGCTCTTTCCTTTATGAAACAGAGGAAAACCCATGCAGTGTGTTTACCCATACATATATGGAAAACAGACCAAATATACCTGTAGTATATATAATAGTATTTTAATAGCTAATGAGCTATTAGAATACAGGGATTATATTTTCTATTATTCAAATATTACAAATACATGGACCTAACACTATATTCCACATAACTACAAGCATTATAATAGTCACATGAATATACACTTCCTAATAATTACTTTATTGAGTTCATACATGAGGCAGCCACGCTCTGTTCATTCAAGTCAAGCGAGTCCTAACTCACTGGAGTGCTAACAATGAAAGCCTCCACTCAAAGACCAGTGTGAACAGCAATTTACAACTTCTGCTGTCTGACAGATGTGCTTGACAAAATTCTGCAGTTCTGGTTTACTAGTATGATCTGGTTTGCATTCATAATGGGAACTATCAGGGTTTTGGAGCACATCACTCATGGGGAGAAAAATGCAATAGCCCCCAGTTCATGGCTAGATTTCCCTAACTCAGGGATCTACTTTGTCTGCCCTGAGCGCAGTCAGGACATAAGCTTCCCAGGAAGGGGAGGAGGCTTTCAGGCTCTCCTACCTGTGATGGTACAGGTGTACCTAAAGGGATGAAAAGCTGGCTTGGTTCCAGGTGTATTTCCTGCATTAAAATTGCTTGGAGGAGCAAACCCAACATGGAAGTCATGAGCAGCATGGAAATCAATGGTTTATTCTTCCCTACAAACGAGAGGCAGATTTTCAGACAGGGCGCTGGCTGCAAAGCCAGGCTTCGTATTACAAGTGAGGAAACTGCTTCCTGTTGTTTGATCATCCAACTTGAGGAAAAGAGCACTTGCTAAATATGGCATCAAAGACATTCTTATTGTCGTCATTACTTCCACCTGTCCACTGAAATACAACTCCAAATACCGGCTAAAACCTCACAACCCGGGTGGCAATGGCGTGTGCCCTTGGTTTGGTACTATGACATGAGCACTCTCGGTCACATCTTCAGAACTACTTTGCATGAGATGCTACTCTGACACAGAGGTAGAAAGTTAGCACTCTGCCCTGTAAAGACTAACACAGGACAGTAAGCATGCTGACTAAAAGCTTGTATTATGCACAGTATTCTCTTAAATTATGAGAAAAGTACTGATTTCAAAGAAAGCCAGAGTGCTTAAAACACACAACTGTTTAAGGATTCCTCTGAAGACACCAGGGCCCCTTTCAAATCAACACCTCCTCTGCCTCCCTACACACATACACATATTGCTGTGATGTTTTACAGCTGTTCAAACTTCCCATTCAGATAGGAATTTTCAGAAGAGTCTTTGGGGGGATAAGTTTTTGTTTTTAACAGAGTGAAACAAGATCTTTATTGGAAATTAATGTCTCCAATCATTGCTGCTCTTACTGAATAAAATCAGATCAATAAAAGAACAGCCAACCAAATGAAAAAACACAGTGAAAAAGAAACTAGTGACTGGGAAATATTAATACTTAAATATTTAAATAATTAAAATATTAAGTCATGCTATTAGAAATCTTATACCAACTCTTCAAATAATGTCTTTGATTTTTTTCTCTGAAAGTGAAAAAACTCCACAAAATTATCTGCATAAATTTTTGCTTCCATAAATCTCCATCTCCAGTAAACCCCTCATCTATATAAATACCTGCATCATGAAACCTGAGAAAAATCTGACAGTGTAGATAAAAATTGAGTTTTAGCACATAAAAAATCATAACCAAAAAATCAAAACCATCTGAAGTAATCTATATAAACTGTTTCAAATAAACTGAAATTAAGGATGATCACACTTACTTGAAAACACCTGGATCTTTATATTCTGGCTAAACAAAAGAATACACTTCTATTTCCCAAGCTTGGCAGCCAAGTGAGCCACAGGGAAGCTCAGGAAGACCACTGGAGCTGTTTTGCCTGCAGTGATTTTGCAGCGGGAACCAACTGTGTCTGAACTGCCAGCTAAACTCTGAGTGGGCAAGCACATCACATAGTACTGGGATGGTGGCTAACTGGTAAAGGACATGAGAGCCTTTCGAAGAGAGTAATTCATGGCCAGATGAACATCTCTCCTTCTTACGCTCCTCTACTCTGCTCTCCTCTTCCCTTTCACATTAATGGAAAATGTCAAACTAACAAGGCAGTGCAATAGATCACAAAGCAGTTGTGTCACAGGACATACATTTCCCTGTCAAAATAAGGCCACATTTTGTTTCAGTGATACACTACAGCAATAACAGATTAGTCAACATTCAAAATCCTAACAATAGTAATGCGAAAATAATACAAGCCACGTGCTAGCTGATGTTGCCTGTAGCTGTTGTGCAAAAAAGATGTTGGAAATTTTGTAGACATGCCAGAGCTATAAGATGTCAGGCTCCAGCCATATTCATACACAGACTTCATGAGAAAGTGGAGCCAACAGTTTTGCAATCAATCCACATGGTAGCCTTTTACATCATTCTCTCTGGGCTCTTGCCTGAACATAGTGAGCCTGAAAGATGTGGTTGCTGACACCCTGCTTTGTGACTCACTGAAGTGTTTGAACCTCTGAATCACCCTGGGAAATCACATCTGGAAGTGCACTACAACATGTGTTATATTCCGATCTAGGACTAACCAAAAGCAGATATCATTATTGACTGGCTTGCTATATTCAAAACACAGTACTGGGTCTAAATCAAACCCACTGAGTCCTGCCTGGCTTTCCCCACCTATTGAAAGGATACCAGCACTATCCTTAAGTTCGTTCCTTCCCCATCCAATGCTGCCTTTTACTTCATGTATTATTCTTCCTCCAAATGTCAATGTGAAGGAACTTGAAGTAGAAAATTCTTATAAAAACAGAAATACAACATTGGCAGATGGTGAACGTGAAACAACTGAACACGTTCTCCCTTCTTTACTAATTAGACTGAAAAGAATTTACCTTAGCAGTGTCTTTTCAAAACTGTACTACAAATTCCCAAATTTTGTTTGCTAATGAAGCCTGGTTAAATCTAAAGTTGCTTGTACTCTACCTCTCCTGTCTCCCTGAGGTTCTTCATCTTCAGATCTAAGTTAAACAGAGCATCAAACTTCTATTGTAGGAAGTTTCTTTCATATGTGTCATACTTGCATAAAATCTTTAGGGTATTTTTCTTCCTTTAAAAGAAGCCAGACTATGTTGCTGTTAAATTAAAAGCTTATCTAGTGTTTGTTTCTGCAGTGCTCTAATCTTTACATGGGGTTTACTAAGCAGCTG
Source organism: Lathamus discolor (assembly GCF_037157495.1). Classification (NCBI taxonomy): domain Eukaryota; kingdom Metazoa; phylum Chordata; class Aves; order Psittaciformes; family Psittacidae; genus Lathamus; species Lathamus discolor. Next base: position 115,079,568 of record NC_088884.1, read on the forward strand.
AGTTTTAACTCTGTGTTCACTGAGGAGAATAAAATGTGTATTTAAATATCCTTCTGCTGTATTCCCCCGTATTTTAACATTTACCCCACAGAACAAAAATACATATCATTCAGTCCTTATCACTGCTAAAAAAAAACAGCAAACAAGCTGTACTGTGCTTGAAGTGTCTGATTCATCACTTGATGGTACATCCTTTCATCACTTTTAAAATTAGAATGCAAGAAGATGCTTAGGTTTTACACACTTGTTTTCCCTGTGCACTGAACTACACAGGCAACAGAAAACCCAGCCAAGCTGTGTTACACATCCATACATGCCTCTTAACATTGCTGCTCACAAGAAACTTACATATCAGCAGGACACCTTTCCATTTTTTTCTACCTTAAAAAGAGCTGGAGCTCATGTTAAGGCTACCAGAAATCACTTTGCACTTCCACAATATACTGTGTGTGCCTGGACACCCACACACAGGCAAGGAGGACTTAAAAGCTGCTCCCACCGCTGCCTGCCAGCACCCTGCCTCTAAGCAGCCATCAGCTGCTACAGGCTGTGCCTTCTACCTGGCTCTTAAAAAACAATGACAAAAGTGCTCTAAGCAGCTTATTCCAGATCTAATGATCCAGAAGCACTGATGAGTTTAGGAGTCTGTCCCCCAGAGCTCGTGTATAAGTTGATGATACACAATGAGTGACAGATCTCCCCACAAAATATTGGTATTTGTGGCTTTTTACCAACTCCACAAAACAGAAACCAAGAAAAAATAACTTCATGCCAGAGATCCTGAAAGAAACAGACACTACCTTGATGATGAAGCTTTTGTTTTCATTTTTAGGGCCTACAGACAGACCTTTACACAGGCACTGGCAGTGCAGTACAGAGGCGGATTAGGTGTTTGTGTTCAATTATAATCTGTTTTTTCTTCAAATAGGAAGAGGCACTTCTGGAAGAAGAGCTTGTGGCAATTCTCAGTGCTCCCTGTTTTATTCAGCAGGGAAGTCATATTTAATGGAACTAAACAAAACAGGTGCTTCATCATTTTAGCTGGAAAAGCCGATGTGGGAGGCTCTGCTAGCATGGGGATAGCCAACTGGGGCTTCCCAGCTTGCCAACAGCCCATAAAGCTGCTACTGGGGGGCCTTGGCATTGTATTCAAAGCCACTTTTAAGAGCCAATATGGTAAGCTGTGCAAGATATGATGTGTAGGGAGCCTCATAAAGTCCTTTAATGGAAACAGCAGGCTCGTGTTGGAAAAAGTTTCAGGAGACGCATACACCTGTATAAAGAGCTAAGCTCCTGTAAGGTACCATTGCCAGCCCAAGCATACAGCTTCCCACAGCCCCAAAGCTAACCACGAGCTTCTGGGATGTAATTTTCCATTAGAAAGTTTGCATCATCAAGGCACAGTTCCTCCAGCAAACACTGTATAACAATAATAACACTGTGAACAACAATATCACTTGCCATCAGAGGCAAGGTTAACTTGTAGAAAGCCCATCAGTAAATTAGGACTACAGAACAAGCCTCCTGGATTATGTTTGCTGGGGAGGCAACCGAATCTAACAGTGATATGCAGCCGCCACTGGGATGGTACCTTTCAATACCACTTTATGAATTGTTTTAAGATATAGGATTATCAGTTATAACTCTCTCTAGGTGGAAGGCAGTCCAAGGCCATCTTGAGAAAGGATATGCACAATACTGTCTTTTTACCTCTTCTTTCTTCCACTACATATAAATGTAACACCCTTCTCTTCAAGCAAAAGCTCTGCAGACTTCTTCTACCTGCAATGCCAAGTATTAGTCATTTCTAGTCAGAGCCAAAGGCAGGACCCCCATTCTGAAGAGCAGTACATAAGTATGTACAGGTATGAAGCCAGTCGCCCTACCCACAGTTACCAAGCACATCCAACTCTTGCTTAACTCGTGGCTCCTGGACCCCAGTGATGCAGGGTACAGATGCTCTGTCCTACAGGGACCTTCCAGTCAGCTACACTCAGGATCCCAGCCTGGAAAAAAGGCTGCAGGACCATAGGGAGCATCAAGGCACATCTGCTTCAATGAGCCTCATTAAGAAACAGGGATTTCCTGGATATACAGGTCTGTGCTTATGACACTTTACGTACCACATCACCCAAAACCCCCTTATAAAACTGACCGGCACAACATAAGTGGGAGAATGTGACTATTACCCAAAATGTATTATCTGCCTGTTTACCTAAGTGCTTCGCAGCTTCCCCTAGCTACTTAAAGCCGCCACCACCACCACTTGGTCAGCCTGAGAAAAATACAGCAGTGCCTCTAAGCAGGCTAAGAGAAGACCACCGCCAGAAAGGAGTGCTTACAAACTGGACCTGGGAAAAAATAAAGCTGATCTCTTATATAATATGAATGACAACATAAGTATTCAAAGGGGAGACCACAAAAAAAGTGCAAGCATCAACTGACAGAATATGGACAACCCACTGCTACGGATTTGATGTTCATTTTTAAAAATTATATGAAACCTGAAGCATCAAAAACACTGAAGCCTTTTTTATATTCATCTACAGTAATTTCACTTTCACTCCTGCTTTGAGCGATTAAAAGCATTAACGTGGCCCTTAGGGAGTGTCATCTGTTTAAAGCCAGAAACAATCACAGAATCCACAGAGGAAGGAAGGAAGGAAGAAAGGAAGGAAAGAAAGAATTAATACAATCACCTTTTCTCGATGCTTGTTTGGTGTGTAAGGACTAACACATTGCCCAGTTTTTCACTCAAACTATCATTTCACATTGGCAAAAAAAAAAAAAAAAAAAAGCCCAACGAGGTCTTTGGAAAACAGTGAATGACTTTTTCGTGACTGAGTATCTGGTTTATACTTGAATATACAGGAAATAAATTCTCCTAATCAGCCCTTTTTACCTACTGCCAAAAATATGAGAGTGCAGCTTTACAGCCAAAGCAAGCTGCTATCCATTCCTTTATAATACACTCAAAACCCCTACATTAATGCAATATTGCAAATGAGCACTTAAATGCAAGAGAACCAGGAAAAGCAAATGATAGAGCCCCTCTGGCACATGCACAAGTTCTACAGACCTCCTATTGTGGACTGTTCTTATGCTGATTTTTCCCAGCACAATTTAATTTTATTAAAACCCAAAAAGAAAGCCTATATAAAACCACACATACAAAACATGGGAGATATCAGATGTCCCTAATAAACTCTGTGAGAAAATATACTTTTGAAACTGCTGTTTGCATATGGTGTCATTCCATTCATACTCTTTCTTACAAAAAAATGAAGATACCGCATATTCTGGCTAGTTTCTCATTTCCCAAAATGCTTTATTTTTTTCTTCCAACAGAAAATACTCTTTTGGCCATTTGTCCTGGAGAAAGGCTCTTGCACGCTACTTAATGCACAATCACAGCACAAATGCCTTACGTGTAATTAATAAACACATTCTAAATATCAAACTTGTTACATGTGGCAAGCAACCGCACAACTCATCAACAGACAGTGAATTTGCAATACTTAGAGTGCTTCAGATTCACTACCCAGGTACAATCCATATGACCAGCCCTAAAAAAAAATGATTCATTAGATACCAGCTACCAAACATGGATGCTGGCTGTGCAATTGGACCAAGCATTTTATCAGAATTGGTAAGAGATAAAGCTCACATCATCTATAACACTGTGAAGTGACAGATGATTGATCGGTTTCCATTTCCTCCACCAGTCAGAGAGGAATCCCCCAAGGGAGGGAGACATCCATATGCATGAAAGGAACACTCATTCTGACTTGAAGCAGGCAAGATCAAAAGAACATTCAAGCTATAATTTGGGGGAACAGAAATTAGAAATAATAAGCCCAGGTTTGAAAAATATGACAAGTGTTGAACAAGAACATGGCACAATAGCTAACGTATTGTGACAAGGAAGAAAACACTCATTTCCTAAGACAGAGGACCTGAACAAACATTTATTATCCTGACCCAAGTGCAACCAAGGAGTTCCAGAGTTTATATATGCTAATGTACCTTACTTCAAAGATTTCTTTAAGCTGCATCAGAAGGCAAAAACTCTTAACACCTAGAATTTTAGCACTGAAGAAGAGGGGACTGACAAACTGCTCTGCTGGCAAAAAAAAGGGGGCACCGAGAAGCTGTTCAAAGATGCAGAACTTTTTCTTGAAACAGATTATTGCTGTTTTCTGTAATTGCAAAACCTGTACCCAGGTGAGCTTTGCTCCCGCACAGGACAAAACAAAACCAGGTGAAACTTTCTAATTCCCAAGATACTCCCTTACACCCATTGCTACTCTTCTAAGTTTCTAAATTACTTTGTGTTTACTGGGCACTTGCAAATCGGGAATTTGATATTCTGGCACCTGGCAAGAGAGACACAAAGCGGAAGCTTGCAAAGAAAAGGTCCCGTGGCAACACAGTTTATTGGCAGGAAGCTCAGGTCAGCTGCTGGGACTGTTTAGAAGGTCACTGGAAAGAGGTTTTAAAAGTAAATAAAATAAAATAAGAGAAACAACTTCATGAACTTGGGATTTCAACTGAAACCTGCTGACATAGTTTGCATAACAGTAACGTGAAGGTTATAATGTTTGAGAAAAGGAAGTGGGCAAAGAGGAGAGTAGGTTAGCTGGCTCTGCATGGGAGGGAGGGTGCTTCACGTTACAGGCATGGCTTCCTCCTCCCCACAGTGATGACCAAGAAGCACATGACCAGGAGCATACATAGGTTGGGATCTGGTCTGATCTGGTCCCCATGCAGCAAGCACGTACATAGCCATTCTAGATCCCGGGCTGGATCCAGGGACACCAACCATTTTTTATTTCTATGTGGTGCTTAGATGAGTTACAGTAAGTGAAAATAGAGAAGCTAAAAATGAAAAAAAAAATATATTTAGTAATTCTTAGAATTGTAAGGTCTTTTTCAAGGGTATTGGTCATAGTGGTTATCAACATTACAAGATGGACATGATCTAACAACACAGAACACACATTAAGTTTCTAACACATAGATTACATAAAGACAGAAGGCACCATTCTAGTCACACAGGGATAGCCCTTAATTGTACACTGTATGAGAAAAGCAAGATAATACACTGCAGCACAGTAAGATGGGGTATCACTTTGTTCATTTCTCACTGTGACTAAACAAGCTCTGACCACATGTGGCATAAATGCTAACAGGCTTGGATAAAGTCATCTCTACTCCACTAGCAGCTTTTAATACAGTACATAATAGCAAGAACATTCCAAAAAAATTGGAAGGTAGTTAATGGCATGTCAATGTCCAAAGAAGGACAACCCAAATAACTTACAGGCCATTTATAACCTTACATCCATCCAGACAAGGAAACACAGTATTTCCAGGGGATTCAATTGATACAGAAGCAAATAATAGTTATTAGATTAGTTCCAGACATCATGGATATTTGGAATATATCTAATGAAACAAAGCAAGTTTCATCCTCTGATGAGTATAACAAATCTATTGGATTAAATAAGGGGTTACAAATAAAGGATAGCAGTATTTCTGAGGCATTTCACTTTGTACTATCCAAAATTCTGATCAGAATGTTGATGCTAAAAATAACTAATAAGCACTTATTCCAAAGATCTCAGAGCCACCACCAATGAAAAATAGGGCTCTACTAGTAACAACTGTATGAAGCAAGCCTCTACAATAACATGTATTCTCCCAATAGTCTTCAACATCAAGTCACAGTGTTTCTACACACAGCACTACTGACATCAAAATTAGCTTAAAAATTTGTGGAATATGCATGATAAAGTGACAAAGTCAGACAGAACACAACAAAAGATTTATACTTAGCAACTAAAAGTTCAACCTCTTCAACTTACAGAGAAGCTTAAGGATGCTGGGGAGGCACTCTTCATTAGGGACTGTAGTGATAGGACAAGGGGTAACGGGTTAAAACTTAAACAGGGGAAGTTTAGGCTGGATATAAGGAGGAAGTTCTTTACTGTAAGGGTGGTGAGGCACTGGAATGGGTTGCCCAAGGAAGCTGTGAATGCTCCATCCCTGGCAGTGTTCAAGGCCAGGCTGGACAGAGCCTTGGGTGATATGGTTTAGTGTCATGGTTGGAACTAGATGACCTTAAGGTCCTTTCCAATCCTAACTATTCTATGATTCTAAGCTCTGAGAACAGACTTTTCTGCAGTTTCCAAGGGCCTCCATTGGAAAAAAACACCAATCATACTTCAGGTGATGAAGGCTTAAAAAACCCTTCAGTAGCGGACAGAAGTTCCAGAAAGAATGATTAATCAGTGGCCCAAATTACCAAAGCCAGCCATGGTGGATTCTTCAAATCTTGATACCTCAAGATTAAGATTCGGCACCCTTTCCAGAATATATATAATGGCAAAGTACAAATTTGCATTAGTCATATACAATTTCCTGTCTTCATACAGGGTAATTGCAAGAAGTACCATGGCCTGTATATATACAGGAAGATCAGACAACTTTTTCAACAAACCCTCCTGGTCTTATTTTCTTTGACTGCATAAATAAGAGGGGGAAAAAAAAAGGGGGGGGGGGGGGGGGGGGAGGCACTTAAAGTTCCAAGGTAAGATCCTTTAGGCATCTTTAGCTGTATTTTTAGTCTTAACAAAAGAAGGTTAACTTTAACACTGCCTCAATAGTGAAAAGATTTTACTTGTACAAATAAACAAGAAAAAAGCACTCTATTCTTCTCCTTCATTTACTGTATTGTCTTGAATACTTACAGCCTGCTTGAGTTGCTGTCCCTGACAGGAGGAAAATGAAGTAGAATGTGTCCAGTACAGTACAACATGAAACTGATAACATTATCCTACTTGAATGTCAAGTTTGCTTTGGTAGCACATCAGTGATATGAAGCCAAAGGAAAAAAAAAAAAAACCCAACAAAACATCAACAACATAAATCCCCAAGACACTGCAGCTAGAACAAGCAATACATCTCAGGGAAGATACCGGAGTCAAATTTAATCATATGCTAAGCAAAAGCAAGCATGTCTCAGGCAAACTGGATTTCCTTTGCAAATGAGCAAGCACTGAAAGGAGAGTTTACTCAGTTCCTTTACATACTCACAGACTGGAAGTACAGCTCGGAAAGAAGCAGTATTGATAAGAAAAAACTCACAGCAGCAGAAGACCTCAAAACCAGAGGGGAAGACAGGTGGCAGTAGAAACTGGCAGGAGGGCCAGAGCAAGATCAGAAATAAAACACGGCATAGCTACAGAAATGTACCCGTAGGAACAAACTGTACAACTAGATAAAGGAGCAAGGTCAGAGGAGAGTTGCTAGAGCACTTCACTGCTTTCTTTTCTATCAAAACCACACAGGGTTTGTCAAAGTTTGCACAATGCCTGTTGGATCACATACAGGATAAACAGCTTGCCAGGCCAGCATTTGAATAAAACACATCTTGCTGTGCTTCTGTTTGTTCAATGCAACTGCCTGCATCGGGAGCTGGAAAAGCTATTTTCAGAACTTCAGCAAAACTTCATCTTCTAGGACATAAGTAACATCCTTGTCACTAACTGATGTAATTAATAATTATTGCCAAAAAATACAGAAAAGCTGTAGTGTCAATGAAGCTGCAACTTACACATGAAACTTTTGCTCTGGTGTGACAGACACAGACAATCTATTACTAGGTCTGACACAGCTAGTAATGAAGAAGGTCTACGAGGAATGAATACACAAGGAGTGAGAAAATTACTCGTGGAAACCAAACAGATGAGCTTGACACCAACTGGTATCCCTGCCCTGGAAGAAAAAACTGCCTGCCCGGGCAACTTGAAAATTGGTTTGGGTTTAGAATAACTTAGGTGTCCTGTGACTAGGTCATTTCAATTCTTCATATAATAGCATGTAATTTACTGAGCAAGCAATATGTAGCCATTTCTTCATGGTCCACATTTACCACTCTGTGTTACAGTTTACTACACATGAGGAATTTGACTAATTACTGTCATCATCTAACCTGTTTCACTGATGAGTAAAGTTATTGCTCTTGTGCAAATACCATCTCTATACATACACTAGGTTTTTTAGCAGGTGGAATAGTCCTTTACACTTTCTGAATTCAACAAGAACCTGCCTTTTTTTCTTTTCTATACAGGCTACTTCACAGTCTTGAGGGTTCACACAAAAAACAGAGAACTTGTTTCTTTATGAACACACTCAAAAACTTCTCTATGTTTACAGTCAACATGAAGGCTGCATAAAGCGTCAGATAATAACAGTACTTTGGCCAGGACTAGCAGCAGGACAATGTGATGTTAGAAGAGAATCAACCTAAGGAAAACCGGAGGCAAACAAAACACAGTATGCACTGACGAAGGATTCAGAACATATGTGAAACTGGCACTGATTATCTAAAGTAACAGTTCTGATTTTTTGTTACACTCTTTCAAATTACATCTCAGCTACAGGATAGCCCAGGGATTACAACCCAAAATACCAAAAAAGCATCAGTCCTTGTCCTTATTATCATCTCAGAAAACCTCCCCTCTTGTGCCCAGCTGAGGTTTGCTCAGTCACTGCCACTACAATTCATGCAAATTGAGACTTACAAAAGCCACCTTGTACAATCCATCAATATTTCTCCATCAGATGATCACAAAGGGGAACTTCTGTTCAGCAGATGTGCACTACAGAACTTCTCTGGTCCAAAACATTAAGTAATGGTTTTGGTGTAAATCATGAGAAACAATATGCATTCAAACCCAAAATTCCTTGCGTGGAAACATTAAAGATAGAGGGTATTGTACGCTTTACAAAAAGCACATTATTGAATTCATGGTACTGCCAAAACTCTGGATAATTTCACTCCTTGATAGTGCTCTCAAGTTTCAGCAACGTACAAAGAATTCATTTTCACATTTTAATCTTATGGATTAACTATGTTTGAGAAGAAATTTGGAGCAGAAAAGAGACCTCCCAGTTTATAACTCATATTTTAAAGAGGACCTCCTCCTATGAGCAACTATTTCCTAAATGGTGATATAACAAAATTCATCACTTTACATGGGTGGATTATGATGTTTGCATGAAAATAAATGGTTCCCAGTGCAAAAGCTGCCATACTTGATGAAATACGAGGTCAGGTGTTTCTATAGGAAAACAAAATATTATGGAACTCTTAAAACAATGAGGAAAATTACAGACACCACAAACGAAAACTAAGAAGTCTGCAAAGCCTGTTTCTGTGGAAGAGTCTTCTTGATATTACTAAATATTTGGCCTCTTACTTCTGTAAAGACAAAATAATTTAGAAACACATTCAGAAAATACAATTGTTCATTTCTGGGAGAAAAAAAAAATAGATTTTTTCCCCTTGTTTTTACAATTAGCCTCAAGTAGAAGGCACTTTGAAAAATGCACCATGTTTTCTGCTTATCTGCAAATGGTGAAATCTCAACAATGTTTCTACATATATCCTTAATATATTCTTCTGTCATGCTGTTCAACAAAGAGGTAACTGACTTAATTGTTACAGACGTCAAGGTATTTGAGGGCACCGAGTACCTCACAAAATGTGCTGAACATTTGGCAGAACTGGATTTTTCAATGCTTTTGAATTTATTTATTGCATCTTTCTATCTTGATTCAGGAGATAGTTGAAATTGTCCAATTTCAGGTAACACAAAGCTACCTTTTATATTGTGAAGGGCAGGTGAAAGCCATGATGCAAGAATTATCTTTCCTGAAATAAATATACCAAATGAAAAGCAGTGAAGTCCAGGGAAATGAAGGCACGAGGAAGAAGTAACACATAAGTGGCAAAACAGTTCTTCTAATAAAAAAAATAAAACACCATCACTAGCACACCTTGCTAATAATACACAAATATGACCAGCAGTCCTTCTGTATTTAATTTTACTGCAGTCAAAGTGTTCAGTATACTCACCAAAGACAACTATTGCTCACAAAAATACAGGAAAAAGTAATTAGATGCTTTCCTGTTCATAGACCACTTCTGACTTAATATGCTTAACAAGATACATGAGTAAAAGACAAACACAGACAAAAATCAATTTACTCCAACAAGCTCTCTAAGTGGAAAAAATGTTTGACCTTGTTCTCGAGTTTAGCCTCTTAATTAATACTACCTCCAGGGAGAGAGTAATGCTCTCATGTCCTGCAACATTAATTATTTCTTTTTATTGGAACTGATTATCTTTTTGAATTGTATAACATCTGCCTATCAATGCAGCCAACCATGAAATTATTCATTCATTAAATGACTACTCTTCTGAAACAAGGCAGCCCAAAATACTGAAGAAGTCTTGTTCCCATTACAACATCCATTAAAACCTGTTCTTCTTTGAAAAGAAGAAAATCTCTTTGGGACAGAGGGGTTTCAGAGCTATCGCAATTAGCATCTGTTACCTCACATGAAGCACTGCTACAAACACCACACTTCCCATTGAAATAATTGCTAAGAAAAAGATACAAAATTATTTCTACACCTGCACATAACCAAATAAATAGTATTAAAAGAGAGGAGATCACTCACAGGTTAAATTCTAACATAAATTTTATTTACTAATGCAAATTTGGGAGCAGGGCAGAGTAGATGCAGTTGGTACAAATGCTAGAACTGTACTGTAAGTGTCCTAAATGAAAAGCAGCACTCTCCAACTTAAGACCCATTAAAGGAAAGCTGGTACACTGCCAGATGCACTAATTAAACCACTTGCAAATAGTGTCCCTACACACCTTCATCACAGACCTTTCCAGATGATAAGTCTCAGGCCTGATTTGTGTCAATATGATCAGACGATGCACCAAGATACAAAGAAAGTGCCTAAACCAAGTGTTAAAAGTCACGTACCTGCTACAGAACAAGTCAGTAACTCAAGACACCAAAAAATGAGAGCATAAGACACAGGAGATTTTGAGCTGCCATTCCCTGGTGGTGCCAAAAATTTCAGCAAGAACCTTACCTCACTTGCAAAATGCTGCATTTCCCAACTTAGAAGAATCCCTATATTTTAAGCTAAAAGTGCACTAAAAGGTTTTCAGACATGGCCATGAGCAAACCATGTTGGCAACGCTTTGGACACAGGTTTATGTTTGCAGGGAGAACTTGGACTGAGGAGTACCCAAGTCCTGTCCCACCTCCAGCTCATCACCCAGCCCTCAGCTCCACATCATCAGCTGCAATGCCTCCATTATTGGAGCAGCTCAATAGTAAGAACGAGTACCCACAATCAGAGAAAATTAGGCAAAAATTATTTTTTGCCACCAAAAAAAGTGTCTATGGACCCATACCCAAGAGTGGTATCCTCAGTACCTAAACTGCTGCTGACATGGAACTATATTCTCCTACTGACCTACAGACACTTTTTACATTGCTGTAAGTTTATTACCAAGAAGCAAACATTATTTTCTATGGAGTGTAGTATCATTTATATTGAGAATGAAGGTTAAAAAGGATTACATATTCTAAGACTGAGGAAAAAGAAAGCAAACTGATTCCTCTAATTGAAGACATACTGGTTTCACAATTCAACTTTTTCAGTTGCTCATAACTTTTATCAAACATTTCTTTTGACTTGTTCTCATTGCCCAAAGCAAAAATGTTCCTAAGTCCAGCTAACATTCATGTCTGTATTACTGGGTCAAAGGCGAATGAGCCACCCAAACGTTTTCCAACTTGAGCAGATGAGAAATCTCGTGATTAGGGAAGACTTTAGACAAGTATTATTAACTTGGTTTGGGTTTATTTAGACTTCCTAATAATTTAAAAATTAACTCTATACCTAAAGAAAACCAGTTCAGGTAAATTAAAATTTGCAGAACTTTAATTGCACCATTCCCTGAAAGCTTTAGCAGAGTATCTTTTCCATTCTTTTAATTCTTTAAGAATCTCCAACTTCATGATGAATTCAGCCATTACTATGAAGCTATACTTCATGATGTACATTCAGCTATTTCAAAAGTTAATGCCCCAGAGGGAAAAAGCACTTTTCAAATGCAAATTTCATTCACAACTTTTACTTTTCAAATATAACATATAAATTAGTGCTAAAAAATCATTACTTGTGTTAATTATTGTGCTGTTATTTTACAATATGTATTTGTATTCATATACCCAGGGCCCTGCTAATCAGCAACTTTGGCAGTTCTGGGATTTCCGCCTCTGAATTCCAGTTACGAATCCAAGAGACAAAAAAATAAAATAAAGATATTCAGAAAGCACGAATATGAACATCGGTTTGTTCTGCAGAGGTTTCCTTTCTTCTATACACACTTTACTTCTGGGTGCTTGCTGATTTTGAAACCGTAAAAAATAAAGCAACTATTTTATTTCAGGTCAACTGAAACAACTGCCTACATAAGTAGAAAGATCTGAAGTTATTTATAAGTCCTTGCTTATCTATTCCAGGATGTCCAGAACCGCAGAATCAGAGCTCTCTATCCAGAAGGGCAGCAAATGCAGAAGAATGAGGCTCACAGTAGCTTACACAGTGATTTCCTACTCAATTTCAAGTTCTTATGCACTAGAAAATTGTGCAATGTAGAAAAATAAACACTTTAGGCTGATTAAAGAACAAAATCATACCTCGGAAAAAAATCTAGCTTAAAATTGACAAGCAGGATAAAAGACACTAATGAAGAGGAAGCTATGCATCTTTACAGCCACAGGAATGTCTCAGCAAGTAACACGTAAAATAAGTCACCTGAAAAGCTGTATGTATGTGTTTTTCTGTACTTCTTAGCCCCCTAGCAGCAGCATGTTGAAACATTTGCCTTTTCTCAGCACATTGAGCATCTCAAAACACTTGATGTCAGATATTTTGCTACTACTTTTACTATAAAAATAATGAAAAGCTGCATAAGAACTACAGCAGAAGTGTGGTGAAATACATGGTAGGACCCAGATCCCTCAAGTATCCAGGCCTGGATGTCCCTGTGCCTGGGGCTGACTTCTAGTCCACCCCATCATGACCTTAGGTCTAGGAGTAGTTCCTGTCGTTTTAAAAGAGCAAACCAACATGTGTGCATACACGTCTCCTATCAAAACTATGCTCAGCTACAATATCACTACCCTTCAGTTCAATGGGAGTTCAAATATATTCAAATTTCAACAACCCAGAATCTTGCCGTACAATTCCTTGATCTTCCCTTAAATTGCACTTCCTTACTTTCTATTCACGTAGCTATTACTGTAACATTTTTTCTGCAATCACTTTATACTCCATACCTTGAAGAAAACAAACTTTCTGGTGGTAAACAGGAATCATATTTGTGCTGGCACAAAGTCTTCTTCCAGGACAGAGATGGAAGGAGAGAAGAGCAGCAGACTGGAGCTCTCCCATCCTATGCAGCAAACACAGATATATTTGCTAACAGGTTCAAGAGCTACATATGAACAAACTTACCTGAGAGGGCAAGGGCACTTCTACAGGGGCATGCACCTAAAACATAAAATACCTAGGCACATTTGATAGTGGACAAGCTGAACTTGAGCATACCTTCGAAGGCCTAGTATAGGAGGTATTTTTAGCTTTCTTTTCAAACAGAAAAGAGTAGCTCCCAAAGCTTGAAAATGGATTATTTAATTTCATTTTATTTTTCCTGGCATTTTATTGCAAACACTCTTAAGACTGTTTTCAGGTTAAGAAAAACAAGCGAAGGGGAAAAGCACAGTTTAGAGTTCACTCTTCTTGAAATTTAGCCCAGAACTCCTAAGTGTTAATCTCTGGAGGAAAAGCAAACTAATACTGCAAGAGTAGCTCTGATTTTAGGCCATATGACCCATTTCTCACATCTCTCACAGATTTCATATAGTTCTTGACAATCTACCATTTGTACAAAATCCCAGGAAGATTTTATTCATTAAATCTAATGATTGCACTCTCTTCTCTCTTACTAATTTTCAAGACCACATGCTAATAGCAGCATTCCTGAGCTACTAGCTATTGACTTAATGTGGTTAGGGCAGCTGAAATTTTACATTTCTCAAACATGAGCAAAACCAATCATTAATATCTGCTTAGAAAAGAAAATAGTAACTGAAAATGGGTCTTTTAACAACTAGTCAATGTTTCTTAAATCTCAGGAAAATTGTAGAAGAGTATAATAGCATCACGAGTTGCATTCTGTGAACCAATGCATTTTGAAATAGAAGCTGCACATATCTCATTTTCCAAGTAATTTGTATATATAGTTATCAAGTAACGATTCTATGTGATAGCCTCCATTTAGCGTTTACACACTAAATGGAAAATCCTTTGTTTCTAATTGACTATAATCATTATTTGCTTATATTTGCTGTCAGGGAAAAGTAGAAGAAAAGTTCTTTCTTCACTAACCTGGTTAAGCTTCTACAAAACACACTAAAGCTTATTATGTTTGTTGCAACATTAAAACAGGCATTAGGCTGGATGCTTCAGGAAGCTAAACTAAATTCAACTATATACACAGGGACAAACACAAGGGACTTTGGTTACTGCAGGGGAAAGCACTTTCTGCAAGAAACGCCTAACTCCCCAGTTCAGGCTCTCTATTCAGGCGTGCTTTTCAGCTTCTACGGCATGGAACCCACTGTAGTAGTCACTCCCTACCTGCCTTCAACCTACAGAAATACAGCGCTTAAGCCAAAGGCCCCTCACCCCTTTGATTCTTCTTTTCCCTTTAAAAAAAAAAATACATTTTTCTACCTTGGGGGCTGCTTTTGTTCCCAGCTCCCCAGCACAGACAAAGCCCTTCAGTGACTCTTGGCTGAGCAGTGGATGTAATGTGCCGCATGCCACTTGGGTTGTAATGCCGATGAAGGAACCAGCCAAAGCCCAGCATGGATAAACATATTTGAACTTTGTCTGGAGCAAAGCAAAAAGTGGTATCCATCCCCTGCCCCACCATCTGCGAAAGAACTCCAATTCACAGGCTGCTGAAACCTCTGCTTTTTATTTTTACCTACCCCCAGTCTCCCACCCCTCAAAACAAAAAAAAAGGCAAATAAAACCCAAACAAGTAAGACAACAAATGAAACAGTATTAGAAATCAGGGCTGATCTGTAAGTTGATCCTGCATGTAGAAGGGCTACCAGCAAAATCCCCCAAGTCAAAGCAGAACCAGCCAGGGATAGAGACAATCTCTGTCTAGGATTGTCATGGTCCTTGAACAACACAGCACAACAAGTGGTAAAAAGGATTGCACAGTCTGATCCTGCACTGTGCTATAAATTGACACCTTGTATAGCAAAGTGCAAGGGCTTCTACCTTTCTGACCAGGGTTTCCTGGGAACACCTGTGTGTGCCGGCACCACACGACTCTTCTACAACAAGCTTCCTGCATCTGGCACAAATTTACAGAGGTGCTGACCCACAAAGATGAAATGAACATCCTCCAAGCCACACAGACTAATCCTCATGCCTTCCGCTCAAAATCCAAAGCACACATGTTGACCCCGCCTTCTCAAGCAAAAAATTATATAACCACGTTTATACTTCATGTAAGAACTGCATAAGCCAAAGAACTTCAGATTTGTCAGAATGACATGCCACTATACAGTCTTCTAGCAGATATATCAGTATGCAGTCAAACTCCTGCTCTATGTGGAGATGACTAAAGAATGAATCTTACTAGAAGCAAGACAGGCCATTAATATCAATTTATACTTCTTTTCAGATTAAGAAGTGAAGAAGGTTCTATTTCACATGACTTTTATAAAAAACCCTAAGCACAGAAGACCTAAAAGTATATTTTTTCATTATTACTTTCCATTACACCTGAGGCCCTATAATTCAAATTAAATACTCACTCCAGTTCACTGCTAGTATACTAGCTATTTTTCTCCCCTATGATGACTATCCTCTTTTTCCTTCTTTTTTTCCACCCTTTACGGCTGGAGTGCAAAACTATAACTGACATAGAAGGTCAGCACCGTGCACAAAGCCAGCACTGAACTGGACTTGTGGGCCCAATCTCCTGCACTGCGGTGCCCTTCTGAAAGGGAGCATGCAGCTCAGCCTGCAATGTTGTGCTTGGATGCTGTACAGGTCTCCAAAGAAAAACAAAAAAAACCAAAACAAAACACACACCTTGTTTTCATTCCAGTTGTGTTTACATAAAGGCTCTAAAGATCCCAACCAGCAGGTTATTTCTAACCCCTGGCCGCCTTCCCAACCCCCGTGCCCCTCTCCAGCCAGCCCCCACGGTAACAACCTGCCATTCTCTGCAGTGGTGATGGTTAAACATCTGGCCATAAATTGCCAGTGCTGCAGGCTTTGAATCGTAACTATTTATTCTAGCTGGAGAAGGGAGGCAGAAATGGTTGACTGCATCTAAGCCCAACTCTACTGGTACGGCAGTTTTTGTTACAGCATCATCACTTGGCACCTAGGCAAAACTGCCCAACAAACCCATTTTTAGCTGAAGTAATGTTTGTAATGAATTAGCCAGTACTTATGTGACTGACTCTTAACATGGGTCATTGAACTTCACCCAGCTTTTCCTTACAAAACAGGGGGAAGTATGACCTAGCAGTCTGCAGTTACATCTATACTTGTACATCAGTTGCAGCCCAGAACACAAAGCGAAGAAGTACTTTACTCACAAGCTCATTAGGGCAGACCTCATGGTTTCACTTAGTATCATAACATACCCCAACCAGGGCACCAAGGAGGTCCTTGTGCGATGGGTCTAGGCAGTGCATTGGCACAAACAATACATAACAAGAAAATGCAAAGAAAAACCAAATCCCTGTTTTCACATGCCCTGCTGCAATTCTGCTTGCTCAGCCAGGAGAGCTAGAAATGCAGATTTAATCAGCAGAAAAAAACTTCAGCCAGCTGACGAGGTTTGCTGTGGCTTCTGCTCATCACTGGGCACATGTTGCGTAGAGCAAGGAAGCTGTTTCAAGTAGCACTTACAAATACCTAAGTTCAGACCAAGACTGATAGCACACTGAATAAGCTACTTACTTCTCATGTTTAAGGACTGTAATCCACTGAAACCCAGGGGAATTTCACCACAGGTCTTAAGACCACTGCATTTGGCCCTCGTCCAGTCAGGTGACAACTGGACTGCCCTTCCCACTTGGGGAGGCACAGGCAAACACCGTGTTCCACTTGCCTTTTACTTTTTTATGTTAAGTTTTGTCTATTTTATGCACTATTAAAGTGGCAGAAATAGTTAGGAGAATGCACTTGAAAGAAATTCAAACTTATGAAGATAAACACCTGACTTTTTATCCTAAACTTCAGAAAACAAAAGCACTTCTCTGTGTCCTAGCACAGATTACATTTGAGGTTTGGGATTATGGGGGTTTTTTTTGTTTATTTTTTTTTTTATATTTTCCCCTTCCACATAATTCATAGAATCACAGAATGGTTTGGATCGGAAAGGACCTTAAAGCTCATGTAGTTTCACCCCTCCTGCCATGGGCAAGGACACATTCCACTAGACCAGGCTGCTCAAAGCCCCATCCAGCCTGGCCTTGAACACTTCCAAGAATGGGCAGACACAATTTCTCCAGGCAACCTGTGCCAGTGCCTCACCACCCTCTTAGTAAAGAAGTTCCTCCTAATATCTAATCTAAATCTGCCCTCTGGCAGTTTAAAACCATTCTCCTTTGTCCTGTCACTACCTGCCCTTGTAAAAAGTCCCTCTCCAGATTTCTCGTAGGCCTCCTTTAGCTACTGGATGGCTGCCATAAGGTCACCCCTGAGACTTCTCTTCTCCAGGCTGAACAAGCCCAGTCCTCTCAACCTGTTCTCGTACTTGTATAAGATGAAATCTGCATGGCTATTTTTAATGAACTTTCTCCAGCAGCACTTACCAAGCTGCCAGCCTCTCATCCCTGAGCAGCTAATATCAAACTCACTGGAAGTCTGTGATCCTAATGCATAGGTATAAGGACTCATAAGCACCACATTTTACAGGTAGCTGTTACAGACCTACACAATTCCTGACCGCTATCCAAACCCAGCCTATGTGCTCACTCTAACCATGGGCTCACGTATATCTATTCCTGAACATATTATATATTCACACATATGACATTTGTAATTTGATCTTACATTAAAATGTGGTTTTAGGAGGTATTTTTAACAGAAGTCACCATTTCAGGGCTTTTAACTTCACAAGAAGTTTATTTTTTTGCCTCTACTCCATTAAAACAGTGCCAAGGATCAATCTTCCATTGCTTATATTAAGAGTTGTTAACTTTTTGTCTGAAATTTATGTTTAAGATTCTTAAACTGCGAAGCAATAAAAGACATATTTGCAAAAACACAGAATTCTTGCAAACAAAACTGCCCCACTGAGTCACCTATACTTTCCTTAAATGTATCCTTTGTAAAATTTTGGGCCAGATGCAGGGTATTTGGTTTTGGTGCAAACCATCTGTCCTGGGTTCAGCAGTAGCAGTCATTTTTCTCCTTCTTAGTAGCTGGTGCAGTGCAGTGGTTTTGACTTTCAGCCTGGGAACAGCGCTGATAACACCGATGGTTTTAGTTGTCGCTCAGTAATGTTTACTCTGACCAAGGAGTTTCTGAGTCTCATGCTCTGCCAGGGAGGAGGGGAAGCTGGGAGGAAGCAAACACAGGACACCCAACCCAAACTAGCCAAAGAGGTATTCCATACCACAGCACATCATGCCCAGGATGTAAACTGGGGGCAGTTACCTGGAAGTTCTAGTTCTCTGCTTGCTTGGGCGGGGTATTGGTCAGCGGGTGGTGAGCGGTTGTATTCTCTTCCCTTGTTATTTCCCTTATCATTATTATTATTGGTGGCAGCAGTGGTGGTTTGTGTTATACCTTAGTTACTGGGCTGCTCTTATCTCAGCCCGTGGGAGTTACATTCTTTCGATTCTCCTCCCCATCCGTCGGGGAGCTGGGGCGGGGGTGGTGAGAGAGGCTGCGTGGTTTGATGATTTATGGCTGGACTTAAACCATGACACCATCGCATGCACGCTAGGTATTACTTATGAACTTTCAGCAACAGCAACATCTTAGAAAAGGAACACAACTACTGCTACGACATCAGATGTCCTTTTATTTTGCTTCATGCACAAACCCAATAGCCATCTACTTAACACACGTATTCCAACTTTACTACAGTCTTTATCTTCACCTTTTTAAGTTCCTGACAGACATTACTTTGTCACGGAACATTACTGAAGGTTGTAGGAAGAAATAGAGAGAGATTCTCTCAAATTTTATGCTGTCTGAAGTAATAAACTTATTACTGTTCTTCTGATATAGTTAAGCCATGACAACACTCTTGTTCAGTATTATTTTTGGCTTGGGTCACAGCATTAGTTGTATGCTGCCTTTTTTTACATGCTTATTAGGATCGTGAACTGAGGAAGAAAATGATTTCCCCAGCGGAAGCCTCCAAAATTGGAGACTGTTCTCAGAGTTAAAACTGCAGCTTTTATGACTCCTTCTTAAATTTAAATCTTACGCTGGGGAATGGAAAACAGAGGGATGAACTTGGCCACCACTTACTTAAAAAAACAGTTCAAAGATGCCAGTTCATCTCCCACCAGATATCCCATTTCATCTGTTCATTTAGGGAAAGCAGGCAAATGACTGCAAGATTTAGCATCCCCTCATGTCTAAGCTCGACTACTAGAAAGGTAGCAAGAAGGCACCACACTTAAGAGATCACAAAAACTTACATTCTGATGTGCAATCATTATGCCTGCGCAAATGAAAATGTTTTATGGTGGCATTTGTTTTTCTTCCTTCAGCGCCATCCCTCACAGCATACTTCAGTTCTGCTGGAATCAAGTACAGATTTCCTGATAGCTTCAGCAGAAGAAAAATCAGGCCGGACAGAAGTTGTAATGGGTAAAAACACTAGTGTAACTTGCATAGATGAAAGTATGACAGTCAGTAGCAATCAGTAGCTTCTATCCTGGAAGATGTAGCACCCTCGAAGTCTTCCGAGATTGTCGCTCTGATTCTGTGGTCCTTTCCTGTATTTTATTCAATATCTTTCAGATACAGCTCTGTATGTGTTCAAATCTAACTGGCAGCATCTTTACACAACTTACACTACCATTTTAATATCAGAACTACCTTTCTAGCTTTCTACAAAAAAAAAATCTTACATTTATTATGGAAAATGAAGGTAAAATAGAACATGTATAAGTTCTATGCCGAAGAATACAAGTCTTATTTGGACTTCATAAGTTTAGGAAGTGGTTCAAGAACAGCCTATCTGAGTGAAAATGTGATCTTTGCAATGCTGCTAAAGCCAGCAAGAATAGTTCTTGGGAGGAACCTTGTCATTTTGTTAGATTCATACCTACTGCATTTTGTTTTTTTTAAATAAAATGATTTTGTGGGTATTATAATTGTATTAGAATTATTTTCTGTTTTCTTGTGCTTTATTTAGATACGTTTATATATCTTTCATTTCCTGACTACCAACGTGACAGGAAAGCATGACAGGAGGTACTACCAGTAACTTACACTAGTTCACAGAGAATATGGAATACAAGAAAGAATACAGAAGCTACCCTTCTCTGTGTTTAACATGCTATGATTCAGAATAATATATTGCTATATTGACACAATTTGTCCCAAGGATTATGAATCTTTAACTGTAGAACTAGCTGCTGCTGCACTACCTATGTACAAGTATTACCAAATCCCAAATATCTCAGGTATTTTCTACAGTACAATGGATTACATTTTTATTGCGGAGGTGAAATGGATCAAGTAGATTCTGATGATAAAGGCGTAATCACTTATTTTCAGGAGTGCAGGACTGCTCCTTTTGTGCATCAGAGGAGACAGGCACCGAGAGAATACAAAGACTGAAACAGCATTGGGACCAAAAGGCAATGTTTGTTGTGTGGTTCAGGCCAGCTTTCACCAACCACTTGCTTTCCCCCTACCAAACAGGGCAATGAAACCTCTGTTGATGCTGACAACGAAGAATTTGGCCCGAGCTCTTTCAGTGTTTTTATGAAATAAAGGGCTTTGACCCTTTGGAGGACCGTAGAGACTAAGGAACACTGACTTTGCTGGGTCCTCATTGCTTCTTCTCCCATGTCACTGACAAGAACGTAATACAATAAAGACTAATGTGGATAGAAAGAAGTTAAGATAAACCTGGCAGGACTCACCTACCATGGACTTGCCAGGGTCAGATAAGTACAAGCCCAGAAGGCACTAGTATTAGTGTCTCAAAGCTGATGCCAGTCATTAGGCACAACTAACCAGACAGCTGGAGCACCTCTCCTATGAAGACAGGTTGAGAGAGTTGGGCTTCTTCAGCCTGGAGAAGGCTCAGGGGTGACCTCATAGAAGCCTTCTGGTACCTACAGGGGACCTACAAGAAATCTGGAGAGGGGCTTTTTACAGAGCATGTAGCGATAGGACAAGGGGAAATAGCTTTAAACTGATAGAGGGGAGATTTAGATTAGATACTAAATAGAAGTTCTGGCACAGGTTGCCCAGAAAAGTGCTGGATGTCCCATCCCTGGAAGTGTTCAAGGCCAGGCTGGATGGGGCTTTAAGCAACCTGGTCTATTGGAAGGTGCCCCTGCCCATGGCATGACGGGTGGAAGTAGATGAACTGAGACCTTTAGCTGTTTCAGCCATATGGCAATTACTCTTTCTTTGTTAGCTGTGAAATAAATAACCAAACCAAGAAATCTACATCCATCTTAACCAAGCTAATAACAAGAAAACATACAGCTATGTTTGGAAGTTCATTAGCAAAAAGCACAGACATACAGACATTCCCTTACACAAAACCTCTTTCACCAGCATCAGATACAGAATACTTTCTACATTTGTCACCTTTCAGGTCTGAGTTTTCAGCACACTCCTTGTTATATGCAATTAGCCCCATGCCAAGGTTTGGTACATTTCGTAATAAATCCCTGACCACGTTTGCTTCAGGCTTGGCAGCTCTGGAAAGGCTCTATTCATGGGGGTAGCAGCAAGCCACAGGACGCACCACACCACACAACTCACTTGCAGAATTCCAGCACACTACAGATTTCAACAAGCCATCCCCTCCCTCCTCCTCTCAAACAGCCTGGCATATGACTGTGATTAAGTACGATATGAAAAAGCTCCAATCAATTTTTCTCTTTTTCATGCCTCACCTCCCTCTTTCCACCTCTTTTGCCTTCAGACAAGCTCCCCCTCCACCCCCCAAGAAAACCCTCCCTTCTCAAACAGCACTGCATGTTAGGTAGGAATCCTTATTTTTAATTCTTTTTTTTAGCCTGTATTTAAAACACTAACCATCTGTTACTTGCAGGAAGGCTGTCTCTCCTTCTCAGATTTCTTCAGCTTTGGAGCACTACCCTCACAGCAGAGCATAAGGATAGCTCTAGGCTGGGAAAGCTCATGGGGCCATCTCTTCACAGACAATGCAAACAGGAAAAAACCTCATGTGTTTCCAGCACTCAGACAGCTAAAATGACAAAAAGGGAGCTGGGAGAGGGACCATGCAGACATGCAAGTCACAGAGAATATGAGTGGGAAAAGAGTTTATCTCCATAGCATGCATAATGGATTTCTCTTCGCAGTCTACTGTGGGTCACGCTTGCTGACAACACTGGGATAATCCCCTTTTTGGCATCCAAAAATCCATTCAGAAGAAAGCGGAAACTGGGTAAAGAAGCTCCATCATGCTTAGTAGCAACACTGCAACTAGGCCTCAAATATGCCTTTCTTTGAATGAAGAAAAGGTGAAATACCTCTGATAACTCAGAATTATCATATCTTTCCTAGAAGAGAACCCCAGGTGTTACACTAGAACATAGTTCAACTTGGGTTACTCCTATGACACCTTCCAACAGTGCCAGAGCAGCTTTGCATGTGATTCAATTCTCCTTTCAGCTCCAGGCACACACTCCCCAAGCTTTGTCTTTTCTCTT
This sequence comes from Lathamus discolor, assembly GCF_037157495.1. Taxonomy (NCBI): domain Eukaryota; kingdom Metazoa; phylum Chordata; class Aves; order Psittaciformes; family Psittacidae; genus Lathamus; species Lathamus discolor. Next base: position 115,102,450 of record NC_088884.1, read on the forward strand.
TTGCCTTTCTGCTTAAGGAACTGCCACAAAAACAACTGGGACACTGCTAAGCTGTAACACCTCCACTGTCCTTCCTTGTAATGCAAAAGATGGACAAAATGATATTTAGAGGGCATGAGCTAAGCTCCAAAGTAGAGCTGTAGCTCGATGGTACAGTCAAGAAAGAAGAGACAGCATGCAAAAGGTCATGTTGCATTAACAGGACAGGTTTTCTGCACGTCTGATTTTTTCTGGAGTCCCTCCTTTCAGGATCTATCCTTCCCACAGAACCTTCGCTCTGCCAGAAGGGTGTTCACACCAAAGCCTGCACCCAAATTACAATACACTCTTTCAACATGATAAAGCATAAATTCATGCCACAGCTGACTACAGCCAAAGGCAAAACCTGATGAGAAACTAAAAGAGAAATTAAACCAGGAGTATATCTAATTACTATCTTTGCCTTGTTAATCTACCATTTACCTTGCCAAAACACTAACCTAAATATGCATCTAATTTTATGTCATCACTTTGCTTGCCTGGAGCCACCGAATACCAGAATCCGTTTTCTTCTTTCTCAATCCATCTTTTACTGAATCCAAGACTTATGAAACAGTAGAACAGCTGCCTATGGCACAGTGAAGTCAGACAACACTCCTCATCAAACCATAGCAGCTACAGAATATATTTAATTCATCTGAAGACAAGTCAAACCTGCCCGACACTTTTAAAGCTATGTAGCTTGTGCCTAATCTCCTTTCAAAAAGCCGAGTTCACCTTCTGCTAAAGTAGTGCCTGTTCATGCAGCCTAGCTCAGTTTCCTTCAGTGACACAGTTTCATTCACAACTGACTTTCTGAGAATTCGATTACGCAGCATCACATCATGTTTCCAAGGTCGCTGTTTACCTGAACACAAAGCACTGCGGTAGCAGGATCAAAAGCTGTAAAAGCTGAAAGATTATTTAATAAAACAACAATGCTAAATTTACACATTGCCTTGAAAGATCTTTCAGGAGTTCTTACACAGCTCTCTCCCAGCCACTCCATGACTGTGTACACCCAGTCCTGGGACAGAACAGCACTTAAGCATCCCCAGAAGTACAGAGGTGGGTATATGAAGTTCTACAACGTTACTAAAGATATCCAGCGCACACAGGCTGTTCTTTTGTTAATAAGAGCGCGAAAAACTGGAGTTTCTGCACCCTGCTCTTATGAGCAGCCATTAGTCTTGCTTTTAAATTTACCAAACCTTTCAGAAACAGCAGAGAAGCACAGATGTTATACATGAGTACGAATGGTACCAGCCCTACTCAGAAGCAAAAAAGCTTGACATTCCCCGAAAGTCCAATCCATCCGTTTTTACAAATACGTACACTTAACTTTAATCTAAGCACTATTTACAAAAATACATACAGACATAAAAGAGCATAATAAATTAATAGCTCACAAGAGGCAACAATGAGTAATGGCAGATCTTACTCTCCTTCCCAAAGCACTGGCCCAAAGGAACACAGCCGATAAAATTACCTAAGTTGACTTGCTGTGTTTCTGTTAAACGAAAACTTTGGTGTATCCTGAACTGTCTGTGTGATGTTTCCCAGCTGGAAGACATAAGCTTTCCTAAACAATCCAGGACTTTAACGTGACCTTACAGCCGTCATCTTCTCTCATGCAGCCAAAGGATATGCTTGCTAGTTTATATAGAGGGTATCTTATCCATCAAATTCTCCTGCCTGAGCGCCAGTATTGCCTACTTGTGGCAGTACTGTCAATAGACCAACTCCTGGTCATGGACAGCAAGTCAGTAAAACTGTAAAAAAGCAGTTGTGCAAAACCTTGCATGGGTCATTACTTCATGAGAGAAATAGTCCAACCCAGACAAATACGTTCTATAAATTGTTTTAAAGCCACACGCTTGTCCTGTATTTCTTCTCTTCGATGAAAATTGTCACCAGTGGTTATTTGGTGCTGCCAAATTTCTACACATAAATGATGGCTGTTGCCCGAGTCAGAGCTGTGAGTTCAGAGGCAAAACAAGACAATACTTTGAAATTCCTGACACTGCTGCAGCTGCATGTAAAAGTCAATTCGAGACCTTATTTTCAGGATATTTATTGATGTAAACAGTGGATAGCATGTTATAAAAGTGAGAAGTGAAAGTGCCATTTCTTCTCTAACCCAGATAAAAACAACTGGCATTCACCAGAGCTTTCCACCTCCCACACCTTGTGTTGCAGGGATCACTTACTGAAATCTGCATAGGCTTTTCTATTCACTTTATCCTGGACTGTAATGCAATTATACACAGAAGAACAGCAGCGTGTATCTGCACCTGTGATTGAAACATAATTATTTGGTCTTCTCACAATTTTCTTTTTTTTCCTTCCTAAATTACTTTTTCCAACACATTTCACAGGTGATCTCAGAGCTGAACAGTTTATTTTCATTATCCTGCTTTCCCCTTCAACAAACTTATCAACCCCATGTCTACCAAAGAACAAGTTGACCAAACTTTGAAAACATTAATATCTAAAATGAAATTAAACCAGATGACACAACTTTTAATCCTTTGTTAATAAGATTTCCTCATGTGAAATATTACCACACCATCACCTGCTCCGATGGTGCAATTCCACAAACATTTACTCCAATAAGGCCAGTACTCTCCGTCCTGTAACAAATCTTGTGACATTTGTCCTTCGTCATGCTCAGCTACATGTTCCTCAGTCAGGTTCACCAGGGCACCAGTTACGCTGATAAAAAAGAGAAGGATCCTGTCTGATAAATTCCCACTTAAAAAATAGCATTATTCTATCTTATAGTATGGCTCCAATTTATGAAAAATGGTTACAACATGGCAAGGAAGAGCACACGTTTTGGGAGGAAAGGCTGGGGGAAAGGAGAGGTGAAAGCAGCCTGTTGTGGAAAATCCTCTTTGCAACAAGAGGGAAATCTCCTCAAATTGTACCCTGACAACTAGTAGCTTTCAGAAAACAGCCAAATTTACTTCAATACAGCTCAAATATTTAGAATAGTAAATTATTAATATGTTAATACTTAGCATGTAGTAATAATAACGGTAAGCTGTGGTTCACTGAGATGGGAACTTCATTTTCTGGGTGCCCAGTATAGAAAGGCAAGGAAAGCTCATGACAAAAAAAAAGCTGAACTGGTACCAAACCATTCTGCTGATACAAATGCATTTTAAAAATTTTCCTGAAAGTAATTTTATCTTGGTAGATGCCAGATCAGGTATCCTCCTCCTTCCTGCAGCTGGTACAAGGCAGCTATAAATACCTCAGTGTGCACTCCTGCCAGGCTGACACAAGCATGAGCAAGTTCTCACATCTGACCTGGTTCAAATCCATATGGCTGGGGCGTACTACAGCACACAGATGTAGTGACAAATAACCCTGTGAGGTTGCGATCATCAGTAGCAGGCACTGTTGAACTCTTCAAAACACCCAGGGCTCAAGCATCAATATCTGGGACCAACACCATGACTTCCATAATATATTACGATAGGATTTTCAGCTGTAATATTGATTTGTTCTTATTCAAGCACATATAATTGAATAAAATGATGATTCTAATAATTCTGAAAATTCTTTAAAAAAAAAATCTCATCACACGCAATCAAAATCTTTTGGCAAATTTTAAAGTCTCAGATCTGATGGGAAGCTTCCAATTTACTTCAGTGGGGTATGGATTGGGCCTTTGATCTTCTACCTGGAGCTGAATCAACCACAGCTTAGACTTGACAAAATCCTGCCAACTTTACCATGTCACCTCATAACAAACTGTGCCTTTCAACTTAAGCTATCTGAATGCTGGAGCTTTTGATGAGTGCTTGCAATTACATTTTCATTTCCCTTCGTCAACTGTGCACACAAGTGCTGTAAATCTGTATCATTTTAAATGAGGTCTTCATGGTAATTTTGGCAGCCAAACAGGAGCATGCATCATGTTTAAAGTACTGTAGGATCCTTTTTTTCTTTGCCTCCCCCCCCTCCTTTTAATCTTTTGGACTCAGATCAGTCTCAAACAAATTCATTGCTCACCTATCTCAGACAACATTTTAATTGTAGCTTTTAACTACATGTAGGCTAATGGAGAAAAAACAAGGAGAAAGTTCTTCAAGTACGCATTCAGATGGAGAGGCTTTACTGAGAATTTATTTTGTACTGCTTAACTTGATATTAAAATGATACCTATAAATATTGTTAAATGCAATTCGGGAAAAGGGCCTTTAAAATAAACTTTATGGATTGCAGAAGGTTTTTGTTTGAAGCTTTACTTGCAGTGCATAAGCATTTAAAATCCAAATGTGATTTCATAATTCATGGCGTTAGGGAAACAACTTCCCAAATCTCCGCATCTGCTACCTCTATTGTTTAAGAGTATTTTTATTCTCTCAAGCATTCCTGCAGTGTCTATGTGTGTATATATATATATATTCCCAGAACCAGAAATTCTCCCAGGAATACCCGGTGACTTTATTTTATTTATGTATTTTGCTTTGAGCCATCAACAAATTTATTCTTCCCCAGTCACTACAGTGACTCACAGATGTTCTTTAGGTGGTCTTTATATGCAAAGCCTCGTTGGCAATATTTACATTTGTGAAAACATTTTAAGAGTACAGAAGGATGGACATGCAAAAAACAAAGTGGAAATCCAACACTCCACGGCTATATGAAACAAAAAGTAATGTCTGCTTGCCGCCCAGAAGCTCTTTCCTTATGGTACCAAATTTGCTAAGGTACTTCTTTCCTTTTACTTTGTAGCACTAGTGTTTAGTGCAATTCTTCATGTGCAATAAATAAACACTAGAGATACATGTGGAATAACAGCAGCATTCATAGGTTTCACATGTTTGTTGGTGTTTTAGATATGTATGCTTTAAGAGAATTTAAATCAGCTGCAGAAACCCTGAGGCTAAAACCAGTTTCTTTCAGCTTTGACAAAGTAAGTGACACTTTCTTTCATTACAGCTTTGCAATATTCATTGCACTTAGTTTTGTCTTGTCCTCAATGATATTCCTAACATAACCAGCTAAATGACACTAGGAAACTACTGAAGTAAAAAAAGTAGGAATCACCTATTATGTCTGCTTTTCATAACAATGGGCTACAAAGACTGTATTGAACATCCATTCCCATTCATCTAAGCCAATATTCCAAAAACGGAAGCGTAACATCAAACCTCAAAAACTACAAGGTATCTTAGAGGCATAAGAAAGGAAATCAAAATGAAATAGGAAAATGCATGCTGTAGATAATGAACAGAAAATGGAATATGTAAACAAAATATTTCATCATTAAAACCTACAGGAAGCAAGTACGTAAGTACTCAAGTTTGATAACTATTTAGGATAAAATGTCAATTAGAAAATGAAGACATTTGAGGATGTTACTGTCCCATTATCAAGAACATTCTTAGATAGAAGTGATGAAACAGGGCATCTACATTAAACACTTCACAGAAGACCTATGTGTCATACATACGGCGACAAATACAGAAAAGCAGAACTTATTTAATAACTGAAACTGCAAAAATATATTTCTAACATACAGCCATATAAACTAAAAGCATGCAGTAACGTAGTAGAGGAGAACTCTATCATTGGTGCTCAGCCACCCACTGCCATCAATGGATCCCTTTCTGCTGACCTTGGTGAGACATAGAGGAGGATATACCACATGTAAGCCCTTTAAGCCCTTGATGCATAAAGTTTTCCAACTTTGGAGGCAATTTTGAAACCTGCACTCAACAAATTAAAACACACATTTTCTGATGGGAAATGTAAATATGAAGGCATACCTATTAGAGCAGGGAGCAATGAGAGAAATTACTTGTGCCTTTGACCAAAGAAAAAGGCTTGGAATTACAGTTTTAGACTGTGCTGGGAACCTGATGACCAGTATTAAATCACTGCAGATCAGTACAAAGTAAGTTCAAGCAGAAATCTGACCTGAGTGCTAATAATAATTCCCTTCCCCATGACACTAAGATCTTTTCTCATCAGGGCTGTATTTCTCCATTTAAGTTAACAACCTGATTTTCACTAAAGCTATGAATCTGGTATATTTTACAAAACCAGTGCCCATAAGATGTTAAAAAGTTTATCTAGAATTCAGTGAAAAGCTCTTAAAAATATCTTAAATACACTTTAAGATATTCCATAAAGCCTAAAAACTCCTTAAATCAGTGTGAATTCTCCAGACTGGAAGACTAAAATATATTTTTCTAACTTAGCAACTGATTCACTCCCAAAATACTCATGTCTACTGTACACCAGAAATTCCACGGGAATTGCCGGCAAGGTCTAGTATCTAAAAGGACCATTTGCTACAAGTTTTTGAAGTTCGCATCATCTTGACTTCCTAACCAGACTATCCGACTTTGAGCAGGGCTTCGAATTTTAAAAACCTATATGAAGTTATAGCCCTATTACCTTTCTCAAAAAATTGGTGCTGGATTTTTGTAGACCTTTTGATAATCCAGAAGTAGAGATTTATATATTAACTCCAGCAGCATTAGGCTTCAGATGTAGCTAAATAACTTATTCCAGAAGCAGGGTGCTTGAACCTAAAACATGACATATTGCCTGATTAAGGATTATTTATTCAATCCTATAAACTTACATGGGAAATGTAAAAAGTCTGGCTGCTACCTAGCTGTATTTAAAAATCTTACAAAAAGTGTACAAAAAGCTTTATATCTGCACTTTGTACATATAAACCAGACATTATAAACAGACCAACCCGTACAACAACCACACAGAAACCACGAGTCTCCTTTTTCCCCCCTCCAAAGTTGGTACTTGTCTCAAAAAACAGAAAACAAAGTACTGCTTACAGAAAGGCAAATATAGATTGATTTAAACACCACCTTAAAGAAGAGAAGTAGGCTGCAACTCACCTTTGACAGCACATTACAGCCACACTGGAGTTGTTTGTTTAATCTTTCCCAGTAAAAGAAGCAGAGTAACCAGCCAATAAAGCTCACTGCTCTCAGAAAGCACAATGGCTTTGAGAGCTGTTTGCCAGCTGTAAGTTGTATTATTACTCACACTGTTTTTCAAGAAATTGGAACATCATATCATACGTTGTATAGGACCCAAAAGCTGTGGGGCACTTACCTTCTGTCACTGTCAAATATTTATTTCCTCTTGGGTCATGCCAAAACAACCATCAGAGAACTGGTAAGTCATGACATACATGAACTTGCTCATTAACTGCTAAGAACCTCACCATTTCTAACCACCTCTTTATGGACTTCTACACAGGCTAATATTACAACCTTGATTTTAACATATTTGTACACGGTGCCCTTTCCACACAGCATATTTGTAATATCTCAGGATCAGTCTCTCCTCCAGCAGCATCTTACACAAGCGTGATCTGTTCTCCATTCCTCAAGTCTGAACAACTGAGTTTTTTCCTGGAATTTCAACTAAATTAATGACTAATAGCAGCACCACCAAAACAACCTTCCCACCCTCCAGTTCCTTCATATTACTCTTAAGGACAGTCATAAAAGCCACAAAGAAGGAGACAGAACACTCAATGGCTTTTAAACAAATACTTCCACATTTAAAACGTGTGTGTTTGCAAAAGCTCTAAGCCTCTATTGCTCAAACCACTTGTGGTTTCTCAGCACTTGTTTTTTGAATGATTGTGTCTTTATAAAATAAACATGTTTGAGACTAAATTACTTCTGTGTCTGTTGGGAATAATTACAAAATTAGCTTGTTCTAATTTACACTTGTGGGTTTTAAAAACATAACCAAATACCATAGCGAGTCTCCTGGTGAAACCAAAGCCTGGCATGTCAAACATAGTTTAGATCACTGCACACAGACTTTGATTTTCTCAGTGGAGCAGTCTGATCTCTACAGCACTCTTAATCTGCTGGTTTTGTCTCCTGATTCTCCAAGTAAGTATTCCCATTTGTAAGTCTCCAGAGATATTCTTATTCATTCAACATGCCAAGAGGTTGGGCAATATATTACACAAATAATTCAACTCCAGACACAGAGCTGTGGTTATCGAAATGTGGTATCTTCATGCATACTTTCAGTAGTTTGCAATATGTCGTTCAGCCATAACACATATAGGAGTTTTGGCTGCTGAATATCTCAGCGTCTCAAATATGATGGAGGGATGTGCTAAAGTTCCAACTGTATTACCTAGGAATGCACATAAGGCCCACCTAGCACTACTCCAGAGAGCAACACATGATTTATTTTAACTGTGTCCTTCAGTCCCACTGATTTCAGGGATCTAAATGATGGTTTTCCAGGAACAGAAATTATCACATTATCACAACACTTCTATTGTATTACACTGGCACAGGACACTACATTTTTGTGCAGTAGGTAGTCATGAGTGCACATAATAGTTTCCAGGGTACTGCAGTGATGAGTTATTTCCAAAGTGTTTTCTGCTATTCTACTAGATAACACTGGTTGATGTAGTCAATATTTTAATACTAATATGCCAGGATTCAGTTAAAATAGTCTCAGTCAGCAACAGGCAACTCTGGCAGATCAAAATCTTATTTAGCATCTTCCTCTTTTGCTCTGAACTCGGCACCCAACACCTTTTCAGCAGTGGACTTGCAACGCCATGTATCCGCAAGATCATAGAAATCATAAAATCATAGACTAGTACGGTTTGGAAAGGACCTTCAAAGGTCATCTAGTCCAACTCCCCTGCAATGAGCAACATCTTCATCTAGATGTGCATTTATAATTAAAATTATTCATTTCATATGATGATATAGGTTTCTTTCCACTCTAAGTGTCTAGAACAACTTCTGTTAGGCATCCTACAGCTTGAATTTTTATCCAGGTCCATGGGAGATGCAAACTGCGCTTTCTGTACAAAGATTAGGTGGGTTTAGGTTCTGTGTTTACATCCTGCTTTTGATCCCTCAAGGCTGCAAAGGTTACATTACCCTGCCCTTGCCACCACAACTTATTTTACCTTATTTTCATCTTTTCATAAACGCCTGAACAAGTTTATTTTTTCTTGTAATCGCAACAAAGCTAATAACTTTAGCAAGCAACTTCTCCATGCATAGTCTGTGGTTTCAGACTTGTTCCACATTTTTCCAGCACTGAAAATTCTCCTTCCTCTTATTTTGTTTTTTAATAGGTTTTTGTTTGGTTGTTTTGGTTTTTTTTAACACTTCTGCTTCTTCTCCCCCTCCAATATGAATATGTATCTCAATAGAATCTCATTCCCAACCTGCCCCAAACTTCAGTCTGGCAAGGTCTAGTAATAAATCATACGATCCACCACTTTGCTCTCTTTTCCTCCCTTACTGTCTCAGAGACAGACTGGCCTGTTCCAGCCTGACTTCCCAAATCCCACGCCTCACTTATCAGCAGGGGATAACACCACCCAAGTGCTACAAGCTTCTTGTACTCCCTCACTGACTCTGGTTGCTGCCTCCTCACTAGATCAGGTTAAACATTCTGTCTTCATATGAGTCCTGGTGATGAGACACAATTTGCGGATGAATAGGAAGGGAAAACCATAGATTTTATCTTCCTGGACCATCTCCTGCCTTCCATGATACTTCCGGCATCCCTAGTCTGGGTATCTCTGTACTTATGCATACGCATATATGTGTGCATATATATATATGCATATATATGAAAAGATGTATATTCTATATACAGAATATTTATAGATGCATGTATGTATATAGAACATATATATATATATGTATATTATATATGCATATAGAACATAGGCACACCACACACACGCATTTAAGTGACTGTGCTGGGTGCAAAGCACCACAGCCTACACTGCCACTTTTAACATCCTCCATTGCTGTATTTTTCCAGTGCATTCTTGTGAGTGAATTAATTCTCTAACCCAATATAAAAGTCAATAGTAAACATCATACTTAAAAGCCTGAACTATACATGGGGTGTTTTATCAGTGTGGTTTTCCCAGTGTACTTGAGTTTTCCTTCTGGCTATTCTAAATAATGAGTAACCTGTACCACTCAATTCAGCAATATCCACTCCTCCCCCAACCTCCTTCTTCTGCGCTAATAGCCTTTTAGACACAAAGGAAAATCAGCTGCAGTGTGAGGAAGAGGTGTATTTTAACCAGTTACACATTCCCCAGCATTTATATTTTATAGCACTCGCCTTTCCAAACAGAAAATAGCTTGCTAGTAACCTGAAATGAACTATTTTGTTAGAAATACAAAACCAGAAAGGTAACAAGATATTCCCTTGCATAATTTTCTACACAAATCAGCCCTGCTCTGTTGATATTTATCTTACAACATGCAACTACGTCATACACGGATAAGCTAAAAATCGTAACAACAGTTATTGAAGGGTAGTTCCCAGTTCCGAAACGCTGTACACTCCACCAACTCAGGAATTCACTGCCAGCTACATACAGTACTACAACCCTAAATGCCACTGAGTTCTCTTTCAATGGAAGAACTACAGTAAATCTTTCCAGCTGCAGTTACTGTCTGTTTCAGAGGCCTGGTTTTATACTTTGATCATTAGATTAAAATCAATTAGTGGAAATATCCAAAATAAACAAGGCAAGACAATGTCCAATTTCCTGGACAGTTAACCTCCCCCAGCAAACCAAACATTTCAGCAGTCTGAAAGCTCTGTTCATATTTAAGGAAAACAGCAACCCTATTCCTTGTTTCATTTGTGATATAATGCTTATTCCTGCATTTTGTTTCCAAAAACATCGCAAAGCAGGTCAAGATCCTTTAAGGCAAATATTATTATTGGGGACAGCATTTGCTTTCTGACACAGCTCTCTGTTCCAGGAGAAGACTGAGCAGAATACATGTGCTTCTGTCATAAACCAGACAAATATGAAGAGCGTTTCTGCCCCAACGGGTTCTTGATCTTAAAAAAAAGGGTCAGGGAAGAAAGAATTGAGACACACGTGGGGAGGACTGTTGGGTTTGGACTTGAAATATGTTTTGATGAAAAATATTACACCGTTCGTCATAACTGGGAAAAAAAGATGAAGGAAAGATGAAGGACAGTTTCTGGCCTTCCTCTCCCAAGGACCTAAGTTTTCCCAGCCTATGACATTAACTCAGATCTCTCCTGGGAGAAGGCAGAGCTGAACTGGCAGCCTGCTGGCATCCTCATTTTTCAAAGCAGTCATCCTACACCTACACACAATTTACAGACTTACATTTTCAGTGTACAATACAGAAGCATATAATATTGAAAATAGGGCTACGTCAATACTTAAGGGCAGTCTTTTTGGAGCAGACTGTAGGTAGGAGGCAGGGAACAGTTAATATTTTTATTCATGAAGCCTGGAGCCATTGCAGGAGTATTTAAGCTGAAGAAGTAGTTATGATATAGGGAAGCATCAGAGCTCCCAAACCATAATTTTCTTTCAGTGACACCATTAAATGATCCTGCCTGTGTAACACAGCAACAGTACCTCCCACAAAAGTGGGTATAAAAGTTCCTCCCACAGCTACACGTGAGCACTGATTCAACACAGACAGAAACTGAACTTGCCACTGATTACGTACATGAATTTCTGTCATTAAGTGCAATTCTTAAACTCTGCTGAGTACTGATAAACTTACATATGAACTCTGAGCATTTCTACTCCCACAAAGTAACAAAGAGCAAGCAAAGTGCTGCTGCTCTGTCTGTGCATCCATGGTGAACCACACACCCTAGAGACCTCACACATACTGATTTTTTCTAAATAAAGGAATACAGCAAGTCAGAGCTAGCCTATTACATATATCACTGAGCAAGGCTTCACATATGCACAAGAAGCATGAAGTAATCTCTAAGGAGGAATAGCTTGCTCTCAATGTTCAGAAAATGCAAGAGCTGTTTCATCAGAGGACAGGCAACTGAATCTTACAAGGATAGGAAGAAAATTATGTACCTCTAAACAACAAATTAACACAATAGGTGCAGTACTATTAAATATTTAAGGCTATTACTTTAAATGAGTTCTCCAGTGCAGGAGAAGAAAGGAAAGAAAGAAAAAAAAAATTAGACTCAATTAGATCCCAGTAAATTCTCATTTCCTTCATCATGGGTTTTGCCAGAATGAGATTAAGCTCAGGCCATATTAATTTATCTGTAAATTATTATTAATACATTTTCATGTATGTCAGCATAGCAACTTTTCCCTCTGCATCTTTAGCAATCTAACACTGGAACACATTCCTTCGGTAAGAGTCTGCGAGTCCTCCAACAGATGTACCACTTCAGCAGGAAAATTTCTTACTCCTTTCAGGATGGACTGAGAATTCGTCCAACAGCAATTTAACCTTTGAGATTATACATGCAGACTGGGAAAAAAAAAAAAAAAAAAAAGCAGGGTGGGGAGAAAAAGAAACCCAACTCCTTCTGATGGATAAAACAAAGTAGGGTCAAGGGACCTGTACAGGAGATTCAGGTTTTGGGAATAAAATGGCAAGATGGACATCACCAGATCCCCACAGATGGGATCAACAAGATAACAGCAATGTCTCCACCAACTAATAAGAAAGAAACACAAGCTTTCGTGGGTGCTGTGAGGTTCTGTAAAATGCACATCCCAAATTACAGTTCAATTGTAAGCCCTCTATATCATGTGACCCGGAAGAAGAATGATTTTAAATGGGGCCCTGAGCAACAACAAGCCTTTGAGCAAATTAAACGTGAGATAGTTCATGCAGTGGCCCCTGGACCAGTCCGCACCGGGCTAGATGTAAAAAATGTACTGTACACCGCAGCTGGGGAGATTGGTCCTACCTGGAGCCTTTGGCAGAAAGCTCCAGGGGATACTCAAGGTCGACCCCTCGGCTTTTGGAGTTGGGTATACAAAGGATCTGAGGCCAGCTATACCCCAACTGAGAAAGAGATACTGGCAGCCTATGAAGGGGTTCGAGCTGCTTCGGAAGTGATTGGCACTGAAGCACAGCTCCTCCTGGCACCCCGGTTGCCCGTGCTGGGCTGGATGTTCAAAGGCAGGGTCTCCCCTACACATCATGCAACTGATGCTACATGGAGTAAATGGGCTGCACTAATTACACAACGAGCTCAAATAGGAAATCTCAGTTGTCCAGGCATTCTAGAAGTCATCATGGATTGGCCAGAGGGCAAAGATTTTGGAATGTCACCAGAGGAGGAGGTGATGCATGCTAAAGAGGCCCCACCATATAATTAACTGTCAGAAAGTGAAAAGCAGTATGCCTTGCTTATTGATGGGTCCTGCCGTATTGTGGGAAAGCATCGGAGATGGAAGGCAGCCATATGGAGACCCCGACAATAAGTTGCAGAAACTGCTGAAGGAGAGGGTGAATCAAGTCAGTTTGACGAGGTGAAAGCCATCCAGCTGGCCCTGGACATTGCTGAATGAGAAAAGTGGCCAGTACTTTATCTCTATACTGACTCATGGATGGTGGCAGAGGTAAACCCATCTGGGCTGCTGCACTGTGGCAGGATTTCACTGCCCGGGTGCAGAACCCATTGTTAAGGTAGATGCTAATCATAAAGTTAAGGAACGATATCTTGTGTGTATGTATCAAAAAACAGAAAAGGTGGCGATGTAGTGGAAAGTGTGGGACCTGGGCATGACGTAAATAGTATAAAATAAAGAGTGTTTATTATTTACTGTCCTGGTTTCAGCTGGGATAGAGTTAACTTTCTTCCTACTAGCTGGTGAAGTGCTGTGCTTTGGCTTTAGTCTGAGAATAATGCTGATAAACACACCAATATTTTAGTTGTTGCCAAGTAGCTTTACCCTGATCAAGGACTTTTCAGTCTCTCCTCCTCTGCCAGTGAGGACAGCCAACCCGAACTAGCCAAAGGGATACTCAATACCACAGCATGTCATGCTCAGTATATAAACTAGGGGGAGTTGGCCAGGAGGTGACCAATCACCACCCAGGGACAGGCTATAGGCATCAGTCAGCAGGTGGACACACAGATGGTCAATCTGCTGCACATGTGGTAACTGTTAAACCAGACCAACCACATTCTTTGGCAGTTGTCACATCAAACTACCTACAAACAGTTTCCAAAATTTGCCAAATGGAAATAAGGAAAGACGGTGCTGTGTTGATTTCTGCATTAAAAATTGCAATGAAAAGGTTCAACACTGAGTTGTGTGCTATACCCTTAAATGTTTCTTGCAGGTTTTAACTTAACACTCTCTGTGATTTATAAAACATCAGACCTTTTAGCAGAACATGAAGCAAGAGTCATTGGGGAAAACATGCCTCTGAGAAGACTTCCAGAATTTAACCGCTTCTCTGTCTCCTACTTCTGACAAGCGAAAGTAGACAGGTATTTGCCACTTAATTTTGAAGGTGTATCTCAAATAAAATAGGTCCCAGCATCTTTTTCTCATCACATCAAACCTTTGCATTCTCATGCAACAATACAGAGCAGTAACAACAGCACCAGACCTATATGGTTTCTTTCGAGAAGTGGCATAAACAGAACTCTACTGCTTTTAAGATCTCTCAATGAGTGTGCACAAGTGTGATGGAGTGAGCTTGAGCAGGCGAGCTCAAAGGCATATGAAGAATGTCACAAGTTCCAGCAGTAGAACAAATTGCTACCCACTTCGTCATGCTGATCTACAGGTAGCTGCTTATCTTCAGAGCATTTACTGATACCTGCAGTAGAACTACACATTCCATTCCCAATACAAGTTACGTTATCGCATACTGAACTTACTACAAAGCATAGAAGTTGAAAAAAAGAAAAATAACCCAAAATAAACAAGCCCTCCATTGACAAACTTTGTCTGAGCTCCTAACAGTGAACAGTGTCTTATCTTTATCAACAGATGCCGTCTTACCTTTATCAAGAAAAGCTGAAATGTCCCTTTCTCCTATTCAGCTCCCAAGAACAAAAGAAACGAACTCCACCCTGTGGGCAAAGAACATTTTTCCAGTGATCAGTGATATTTTAACAGAAGGCTTAAATCATTACAAAATAATACAGACCTTTCAATTCTTGTATGATACTCAGGTAAAAATAGAATGGTATCTGGAAAAAAGCTCACTGATGGCATATAGATACATATTTACTACATCACTTTAATAAATAACATAGTAAATGCTCATATGAACCGCAGACAGTGAAATATTCAACAATACTGTTTTATAAGGAAAATTATGCTATTATTTATAGGTCACCTTGCAAGAGAAAATGTCAGTATTGCAACCCATTGTGCAATCTTCAGCCATACAGCTTTCCTTTACATCTTAAGAGAGGCCCCAGAAGAATAACACAATACATACTAACTAAAAACAATTCACATATTTTATAGACTAAGTATCATCACTCCTCCCTGTTTTAACAACCACATGAACCCAAACACTTCCATGGGAGTAGGACAGGATTTGTGTGGCAATAGATGTTACAAGTCTTAGGGTGAGATCAACAGCCTCATAAGCAGCAGAGAAATTGAGATTCTTTTATTCTACGATGTAGCCATAAGAGCTCTACTGAAGTTCTCAGCAAGAGCAGTTTCAGTCAGATGCACAGGACTAAAGCCAGAAACCTAATCGTACTGGCTCAAAGCAAAAGAGAAAAAGAAGATGGAGAAACAGCTACATTAGCATGATGAGGATGAACACATTACAAGCTTGTACGGTTAGGAAAAGCAATTTTGTGGGTTGAGCAAAAGGCACAAGAGCACACACACAAGGAGAAATAGGAGGACCAGAGCTTCTACTTCTTTGTTCTTTAATTAAGTACCCCATTATCACACTAGAATGTGAAGCAGAAATTATTCATTTAGACAGCTTCCCTAAAATCTTTACAATCATAGATTCATTTCAGTTGGAAAGGACCTTTAAGATCATCAAGTCCAACCATAAATGTCACTGCTTATCTTATCTGAAGTAGTTTTACACATATCAACACCAATTCAAGAGTTGCAGAATGGCTCAATTTCATTCCTGTCCCAAACACTGGCCAAATATTTATCATTTCCTTCACAATAGTGGAACAGCCAGAAATTTTGTAAGGGCATAAATACAACTGACTGGCTGATAATGCCTTGATTCAAGTAGCCATCCTTGTTTGTACAAGGTTTGTTGTTCTATAGCTGTTGTGTTTGAACAGGAAAAAAAAAGGGAAAAAGTTGTTATTAAAGAAAATACCTAAGTAATTTTAAATATGTAACTAGCTTGCAATGACATAATTCATTAACAGTTCCCTTTTCCAGGATAGAAGAAAATCTCCCATGTGCTTTGTTCATGCTAGTTACGTGAACATTCATGTATAGAACAAACCCTTGAAGTGAGCTGTGATCATTTGGTTTTGCTTCTAATTAACAGAGACCAGCTTCTAAAGGTGAGCACACCTTCCCCAAAATGCACTACAGACAAGGCAGGTCTCTCTTCCTGCGTTAGCCGTGACACTGCCTGCAAGCTTCTGGCTGCAAAAGGCATGTCATCTTATTTGAGAATGCTTTCCATTCTTTTCTGTAATTTTTTTTTTTTTTAACTTTTATTTTTGATCTGGAGGAGATACCTAACAAAAAAACATTTCAGCTGGCATTTGACGATATGCTACCTGTACAAGCTGGGTTAAAATGTAAAGATTTTTCTTCATTTTATTCTCAGAAAGACAGAAAATACTACAGTGAGTAAAAAAACCCACACCCAATACATAAAAAATAAGCAGTACAATTTATGCTGTGCTTCAGCAGACAAATATCCTGCAATTTGACGTCCATGTATCTAACCTCAGAATTGGTACACCACCAATACAGAAGCCAAAGAGGTCAAGGCCCATAAAAATGTGAAGATGATTCAGTTAGCATTTTACTCTACATTTCATACAGAACACCAGTAATCCCAAGATAATTTATCTTTCCTCTTAAACCCTGCAGGAATAGAGACAGAAATTTTATCTTAACACTGGCTCATACAATGGGATTTCATGCGTAAATTGCTACTATGGCAATAAAAAGCTGGGAAACAATAAAATAACTATAAAACCGTCTTATTTCATAAGATAAGAAAGCTTTTTGCCACTAGTAATAGTTGTTTTGATTTCTTAAATGAAGCTAGATAATATTTTCATCATTCTCTCTCAGCTCCTTCAGAAGGAGTCCACTCATCCTGAGAGCCCACGGCACAAAGCAGACCGAGGACCAAAGGCTCCCCAGCCACTAACTTCCTGCTAGGGTGCCCTTTCCCCCTCCTGCCATTTGTCAGCCTTGCAGGCAAAAGCTGAGAGAGAAGCACAGATTGTAATAATTACACACATAGTTTGGGGCTAACTAAACAAATTACTCAGAATCAATATTATTTAAAATATATAGAAAAAATTAACAGATGTCATCAGAAAGTTTTTAAGGGAGACAGATTATAGAAAAGTGCTACAGCATGAGGAGTATGAGATTTCACTTGATGCTGCCTCCACAAGGAAAAAAACTGAATGGAAATGCCTATGAGAAATTTTTCTCTAGCATGTGTAAACATAACATATATAAATATGTAGTTTGATTGTACAAGCACAGATAATTTTTCTGGATATCAGTTTTCATTACTGGCTTCTTTTGTCAAATTATACAACATTATGATAGAATAAAATCAATTTCATAGAATCACAGACTAGTTTGGGCTGGAAGGGACCTTAAAGATCATCCAGTTCCAACCCCCATGCCATGGGCATGGACACCTTCCACTAGACCAGGTTCCTCCAAGCCCTGTCCAGCCTGGCCTTGAACACTTCCAGAGATGGAGCATCCACAGTTTCTCTGAGCAACCTCTGCCAGAGGCTCACCACTCTCACGGTGAATAAGTTCTTCATAGTATCTACTCTATCTGATTTAATGCAATAGCAGTTGTCTGCGCTTACAAATTTTATCAGTGAAAATTATAACTGCAATACAGAAAAGAAGCTAAGTAGACACATCCTTTTAATTACAAATAGACAAAAAAAGTTTCACGAGAAACTGAATCAGTTCCTTCCCTCCCATTAGATAAGATGATTTCATAATAATACAGACTCATGTAAGATACCACTTTTGCTAAGATCAGGGCAATTTTAGGTTAGCAAACTTAAAGTGGCATATCAGTGCAACAAGCAAAGGGCTCTGAATGAAAAAATAGAACAGAGAATTCAGCAAGACAGCTGAATTGCAATGAACCTTCCAATGAGGGAAACTGAAGCTTTGGAAAGACATGATTCTAGCAGGAAGGCAGCCATCAGCAACTTAAACTGTGAACTCTTCTATTCCCCACACGCAGTCAAACATTAGAGGAAATTAAGAAGCTGATAATCCACCACCTTTAACTTAATTCACAGATAAACTTTTCTCTATAGATCTCCTAGATTCACTATGGTTACCAGCATTTAGGTTATCAGGAAAATCTCAAGGCCCTTTCTTATCACATTCTTAAATTAAAACAGAAATAAAACTACCGCTGCTTTGCCATTCAGCAAAGGCTCATCTATTTTGATGCATTTCTGTAAGCTCTTATCACTTCCTATTTTCTGTACTTTCTATGCTGCAAATTACACTGTCAGAGATTCTCTAAGGTGTGAGCACTAAAAATCCACAGGTGATCTCCTATGCAATGAAGTCTTGCTCATGGTTTCCCACATCCACCCATAATCCGCTTTCCCTGCCAATGGCTCCATGCCGTTCAAGCATTCACACACAGCCTTCTTTGCTAACTATTAGAATGACAAGCACCTATCTAAACAGCCAGTAAGAAACCTGATCCATCTGTTTTCAACTGAAATCCACACAAAAAAAAAAAAAAAAAAGGAAATTTCAGACTGTCTTTCAGAATAATACACGCAAATATTTTCTTAGTATGATAAGACTAAATTCTGCCCTTCCAGTCTGAAAAATATCTGCAAAGAAAAACAGCATAGTTACATTCCCAGTGTTACAAAAAGCATAGGAAATTTGGCTTCAGTATCTGCTGCAACTGTTCCTGTAGCACACAAGTACCACAAATGAGATGCTCAAGGAGTAAAGTTTAATTCCCAATTTGTGAGACAAGGTTAGATTTATGCAAGCATGCAACACAATCATGAACAAGCCAGATGACAAGAGCTGTCAACTGCTTGGCATAGCAATCGATTCTGATTTGGGGTTCTATTTTGTTTGGTTTGTTTTGTTGTTGTTGTTGTTTGCTTTATTTTCATTTTAAAGCAAATTACAGATCTTTCAAATGCGTAAATCTGTTATTTAAAAGTTTGATGAACAACTTCAACTTATAAGTAATAATTCACTCAGCTTCAAAGGATTTTAATGTCTCCCTATCAATGGAAATGTAGTAACATTGTACTCATTCCTACTTCATGGAAAAGAAACCAAGAAACTAAATAAATGTAATTGCTTAAAACAAAGTCAACTTTAAAAGATTCTTTACAAAGTTCAAGTACAAACCAAATGAGACAGCTTATATGGCTCTATTGAGACTAATCAGAGTCATCAATATTAGAATACTGTATTCTAGCCAGTCATGACATTAATACTTGAGACATTATAGTGCTGTTTTTACCTCCGAAGCAGAAAAGGCACTACAAAAATCATGTGTGTTGACATCATGAGTCATCTATTTACACTTTTTAAGGTAACTACCACAGTTAGTTTGGGGCACATTAGTTTAAGGGAAGAGTCAAAAAATACATTTAAAAGGACAAAGATTAAGATTTTAACAGTCTTACACCTACACTTAGCAACTAGAAATTCATTTCCAGTCTCAAGCACAGACTGGGCTGCAAAGATCTATCTTATTCTCTACATACAAACTGGCTGGCACTATTGGTGCTACATTTTCCACATGCAGCTTATGAAGACTATTATTAGAGATGCTGAAAGGAGCACTATGCTAGAGACTGTAAAGGACATCACTATGTGCTTCCTGAAAATAACATCATTACCTACACAAAAGCATATTTGAGAAGACCAAACAAGAAACTATAGGATGCTGATGACAAAAGCACATACGTATATTTGAAGAGCATTTGACACACCCAGTGTCAACTCAATAATGTCCCCACAGGGGACTAACAAAGCTGAAGTACCCAAAATCAGATCTGATGAAGTACATGCTGAGGAGCAGCAGGTCAGCACCTGCTAGCTTCATATTTTTTGATGGGTGCTTATGTGAGACCTCTTGCTCAATGTGTATAGCTGGCTAATGACATTCAGCATAGAGATTGTCTTCCCAGAGACATCAAGGGCCACACATTCCCCACCTCCCACAGCTGGCATGCAGCATGCAAGCAGGATCCCAAGGACAGCAGTCCAAAGAGGAACTGTAAGCCCAAACCCCTTCTTTCTGAAAGCACACTCTGTATCATAACATGACATCCACCTGAAACAGACAGATGGCCTGCTATTGGAAACCTATATGGTCCTCCTATATGGGCTCCCCTTCTCAGCTTAATCTGTAACTCAGTGTTGATATGGTAGGCCACAACTTTGGAATTAAAACAGAAAACTATTTATCCAATTCAGCATACAACTACAGGTGTCCTCTCTAAATTTGAAACCTTTTCCTATTGAAACAATAGGATTATGACAATAGTAAAATATGTTAAAATTATCTTTATAATACCTATCTAATATCATATGACAACTCCCAAATGAAAGAAATAGCTATAATGGGACACGGTTATAAAGAAATTTACAAGCCTTCAATTTTTATTCTCTTCTTTTAAATAAGGCTAAAAATATAAACAGTGAGAAACACCTATAGGAAATAGAATTACAGGTCATTTCAGGTTGATGCAGTGAAAAAACAAGGAAGCTAAAGCATTTGGCATAAAAAACAGGGTAATTTCTAAATACTTCCTCATTTACAACATGACTTGCTATTACCATTTTAAACAAGGAACAAGATCTTTTCTTTCCTGTTTTCAGACTTTACACACAAGCTCTCAGCATTTTGCATTAAAAAGACCAATTAACACTTCCTGCAGATCATCTCCACTTATGAACAGACTTCACTGCCTTGAAGGAAAGGGAGAAAAAGGGTGGCTTTCCATTGCAACTTTGGAATACGGCATATGAAATTCCATACTAGATGGCCAAAAGCCAATGAACATGCATGAGAAAACTGGTAACTCAACAAACACTGATGGCTTGATGAAATCTCAACAGTAGCAAACCACTGGAGTACAAAGTCACAGAATCATAGAATAGTTAAGGTTGGAAAGGACCTCAAGATCATCTAGTTCCAACCCCCCTGCCATAGGCAGGGACACCTCACACTAAACCATCCCACCCAAGTCTCTATCCAACCTGGCCTTGAACACTGCCAGGGATGGAGCACTCACAACCCCCCTGGGCAACCGATTCCAGTGCCTCACCACCCTAACAGGAAAGAATTTCCTCCTTATATCCAATCTAAACTTCCCCTGTTTAAGTTTTAACCCATTACCCCTTGCGAACCAAACGGTTCAAACAGAAAAAATGCCCCTCACTACAGCACAAAGCAAGTTACTAATTCACTGCAGTACAAAGTAATTTGTGAACTGAATCTCAGAGCATGTTTCCTTTTGCTTTTGTTTACTTTGGACTCAAATGTTCTTAAAGTACATGGGCTGCATACTAAATAACAATCACAGGGTTTGTGTTTGCATATATTGTGTATGTGTAAATATATATTTGGAAATTGTATGAAGATTGAGAATGATTAGAAGCCTTATGCCATGGAAATACTATGCAGACATGAAGAGTGTATAACATTACTCTTGAGTTATTAAGGGTCAGAAGGTCAGCCCATGCATGCAAACCTTTCCTTAAAACAAGGTTAACCACAGTGACCTCTTCAGAACTGCCTGCCTCCTGGTGTATTTTTTGCCCATCTCTGCTCCAGGTTTTCAGCGTAGTTGGAATTCCACAGATGGTCCCCATCACCCCCAAAGAAATGCTTTTTCCAGATGAGTTCCCCAGAACAGGACTTCATTTCTTAGACAGCAGAGGGATATTTTCCAGAAACTCATGATTCCCAAAAGTGCAACAACTGGCTAATATTTAATCGTTTTATAATCTTAGAAAATCTGGTACAAGTTTAAAAACATTTTCATAAGGCACTAATGTTCCAGTACATGCTGGAAGATCTTTGACCACCATTTGATAACTGTACATTAAAGGATTTAGGTGTCCCTTCTCATCATTTCAACATAAACAGCATATTCTTAATAAAGCCAACCCTAATGCAAGGCTTTTGAAGTTTAAGTCAACTGTTTTCAACACGGTACTCTAATGTCCTTTAATAAACACACAGAACAGCCAATAGTTCAATACTCCTGTCTCTCTCTTACTATTTTATTGTATTTGTTGATGTTAATGATTTGCTAAGTTGATTTCCCTTCAGCCACAGCCTCTGTGTTTCTCAAAGTTCCTTAAAAATTACTTAAATAGCAAATGACATTATGAGACAAAGATAAAAGGAAAGATATTTTAGTACATAATTTCCCAGCTGAAGCGTCACACCTCAGAACACACAGCTGTGCCCATAAATGCTTTTCATGCCATCATAGTATTACAATGATGGATACACATTTACCCTTTGGCAAAAGTAACTCGCATTTATTACAGAACATTTGCATTCAGATCACACGCTTAGCAATCCTTTTCTAAGATTTCTTCTTACATCTCTGGCTAAAAGCTATAATTCCTGCATTGTACACCCATTGTACACAGGGGTAAAATAAAAATACAGATTTCTTTCTTATAAGATATTTGGTATAATTAGTAAGAGAATTATTATTATAAATAAAAAAGTTGTATCCTCTCCGTACACTGACATCTCTCATACTAAGTGGACTTACTGAGCACGCTTATCAGGAAAGAGACAAGAAATCCTGTAACTCAGATGATACAGAAATGTATATATGGAAAAATCTTTAATTTCCTACATTAGTATAATACTTTAAGGCAAAGTCAAAGAGAGGTAAACATGAATAGAATGAGAATAAAGGAAATCTTGACTTAATAATTGATTTTTAATCTCCTTTGCATTTCTACTTCACTGACCTTAAAAAAACATAAATCTCATTTTCACTGGCTGCTGTAATCACTGAAACGAACATTACCTCTAAACCAAATTAAAACAGGATTTTAAAAGTAGTGAAATAGCTCACTAAAGATAGCTTATGTCAGTGTAAAATGGGTTTAAACAAATGCTCTGATTCAAAATGAAGTTGTTGAATAAAGAATTTTCTACAAGTAAGGTTTATTCTAATCATGGGTCAGATTTTTAAAGGTTTCAGTTTACTTCCCCAAAGCCTTCCCTGGATCCTGAGAGAGGATGAGCATCATCAACTGCACCTCAAAATAGGACTCAGCTGAACAACCACAAAGCCCATAATGAATATATTAAGCTGGCACCTGCAGAGGTATTTAAATGAGTACCTGTTCCTTGATAACATCACTGAAAATTCCTCCTCACCTGGGTGAAGCCCCCAAATGCTGCACCTGGTAGAGGCTGCAGGAGGAGTGCTGTGAAAGGCTCACAAAATATCCCAATATAAAGTAGTTGAACTGCAGCAAAGCCTGTTAGAACCCTAATCATTCCCACAGTATTATCTAATAATACAAGCTGATTTCAAGCTTTCCTCTAATTACAAACATAACTTTCCTGTTAAAGATTCAGTTTCTGAAAATTAGGATGGTAACTGTTCAATGCTTTCTTCAAAGATCAAAATTCAAGTTGTCTCAAAGCCAATGCATTACTCTCTTTTTAGAGAAACACACCAAATCAAATTTTAAAAGGCAGATCATGTTTAACTGTTTTACTTGAAAAAAAATATGTATTAGAATTACCACCAATCTTAGGTTTTTACATAAGATTAAATGCTCTTCTTCTGATATACTGCTCCTCATGTTTATAGACTTTTTATTCTTACCTTTTCAAACAATTTCAGCAATGCAGACAGGGAAGTGATTTTTCTGAGTTTCCTCTGTTCCCATTGTAGCCAACTCAGGCTTGATTTCAAATGTCTGCAAAATACATTTGGTGTTTGGACTATGGATCCACAGAAGTTTCATTTTCAACTTGTTTCCTTGGAAGGTGATGGAATCAATTCTATTACTGTTATTTTCAGAAAAATTGATAGAAGTTCAAAGGCTACTTTTTGTTTTAAATAGAGCCAGCCTTTGAAATTCAACTACCCGCCAGTGATCTAAAATGCCTTTTTAAGCAGTTCACATAACATAGCAAGTAGAGAGTATGAAAAGATAGGAAAACACCCACATGCCATTAAAGCCTGTTTCGACCTAAACGTACAATATAAATCAAGCATAAGGTAACAGTAGCTTAACTAATTCTATTAATCTCTATTGAGTAAGTGTTTCATTTGGCCATTTTCACATCCTGTAATTATTCCAGGGGAAACACAGGTTAAAGGTTCAACTAGCACCTAAAATGTCTCCTAAAGCATAATTATATCTACAAGACTTTGCCTGTGGGTAACATTGGGAAACCTACCACACAAAGAATTTATTTTTCTCAAATACACTGTAGAGGAGAATTATTCCGAAGAATTTCCTTTTCATTATTTATACTCAGTTCTATGCAAAGTGTATCTCAAAAGGAAAAGCTATCTGCAACCTGCACAGTCTGGATTACAAAGCATTATTACTCAGCTATAATAAATGGTTAAAACAGAATCTTCAAGTTCATTCAAAGAAAGAATCATAAAAGCTGTCGATTGCTCCATATTCAGTCAGGGATCAAAACAGGGGATCACTGCAACAGCGCAAGCATCGAGCAACCTTGTTTGTTAAATGGAAAAATATGGTTTCACACAAACACAAACCACCTATTTGCTTTTTCATGCTTGTTTTTTGGAGCAGAAACCCATTTTCAAAGATGGGAAGAGAACTCATGAACCGTGCATGTCATGATATACTCATTTAGATAAATTACGCTCTTAGGAAAAAGCAAACAAACAACCAAATACCCCATGAATTTAAATTGCCTGGGAGGAGAAGAAATAAGAATTCAGAACCAGCAGGAATTCAAGTCAAGCATAATGTACTACAAAAAGGGAATCTTACAATTCTTATCTACAGTCCTCCAATTTCCTTCTTCCCGTTAAATATGCACAATGAGTGCTATATGCAGTATCCATCAATTTGAAACAAAAAACATATTCAATTGTATTAATTTGCAATTCATAATACATGAATAAAAGGCTATTTGCCATTATTTACAGGATCAGATTTTGCTCAGCTATGCCTCCCTTTGATTTTTGACATGAAAGCATCAACGGGAGGTGTTCATCACGAAGTCTGTAAGCACCAGTTCAAAGCTGGGTCCTGAAAAACAGCTACATTTTGCTACTTATTGCAAGTGGTGCAACTGATGGAATCTGGCAAGCAGGTTCCAAGGTTTGACTGAAAAATAATATGCAACTTGAAAAATTCATGAAAGGGATGTTAATGTTTAAAAAAAAAACAGCTCTCAAATTAGTAAATACTAGAATTGAGGCTGTTCGTGAAGCATGAATTCAGACCTCTCATATGTACTCTGTGTAACGGCTTTTCTCAGTATTACAGAGCAAGCCGTCTATGCAGGCAAGGAGAAAATAAACAAAACCCCAACAAAACAAAACAAACAAAAAAACCACAAACAAACAAACAACAAAAACAAAACTACAAAACAAACAAAAAGAAAACCAAGACAACCACAACTGCACCAGAGACCAGTGCAATGTCCTGAGCTAAAACTGTTCTTCTGGACCTTTATTTTCACTGTTCATCCTGATTTAGAGGACACAAAGTCTAAGAAAGACCTGCACCATCACATACAAAAACTGTATTCAAATGTGCAAAGGGGAGTTTCAGAAGATACTACATAGCTACTATACTGCCAAGCCGAAACTTATATCCAAACCAAAATGACCATCAGCAATGCGTACGAATTTTGGCTTACACAGTTTTCCACTATTTGTTTTTAAAAACATTCCACAGTTTTACTAAAAAGCCCCAAACCCACCCTAACTGGTTTTGACATATTTTCAGAGTTCTCCCAGTGTTTTCCTTTCCTCAGCAATTTTTCTTCAGAGTTGCATTAAGATCTCACTCACCAACACAGATGGCTAATGGATCTGTGTAGGTATCTGCCAAAGGCAGCAGACATTAAAATACAGAACAAAACCCAAGATATTTTATGTTTTGGACACACTTCCTAACTATTGCCCTTCTAACATCCAGAGCTACAATGAGATCTGAAAGCATCTTGAGAGGATTTCCCAAATATCTTCTATGAGATAAAAGCATAAAACTGTATCTAATAAGGAAGAGACCTCTGACACTAAAAATAATTTCCTAATTGTTTCTCTAATCCAGTTTATATTGATGATATCAAGGGGATGGAGAGGAAATGGAAACAGCAGGATTTTGTTTCTCCAATTCCGGTGTGAGGAAACATTTATCAGTTCATGAAGCAGCAGATAACCCCAAGGTCTCCCTGACCCTTCAGCACTATGGGGCAATCTTTACGCAAGGACTAACTGTTCTCACAGAGTTCTTGCATTGTAGCAGGTATGAATCTTTTTGTTAACACTTGGCACTCAGGTCTTCTTGTTCTACTTCTTTTTTCCCAAGGAAACCATCAACAATGTAAACCCAGGGCAGTGATACAACACAGGACCCTTTCCCTAACAGGTCTGGCTCTTCAGTTCCTTCCTTCTTCAGTATCTTGCTTTTCTCCTAGATCGGAAATGGGCACCAACTCTCTGCATCAGTAATCCTTTTGTCTTGATGGTAAAATTGGTCACCTTTTATGAGTGACAGGGGAAACGGCCAGACTTAGACATTCTGCTTGCTGGCAAGAGCTGCATTTGTTTAGAGCAGGAACACCAGAAGCAGGTTAGCTTTAAACTTCAGAATTGCTTACCCTAGGCTCTAAACTTCCCTTTCCCTCTCTGTTCTAGTACTAGTGAGTTGCCACATGCTACACAGAGCCCATTACTGTTGCTGAACACTTGCAAGTCTGTTCCAAGTATTCACTGCTTGGTTTTCCCTCAAGGCAAAAACTCGCTCTTGGGTCATACTGAAAGTTTGCAAAGGATGAGATGAAGTCAGTGCAGATTATGTGAATTCTTCAAGTGTTCCAAACATTTCTCTTCTCACACATCAGTCACTTAATGTATCTGAAGATCTATTTTTGAAGAGAGTGGCACATGGTAAAAAGAAAAAGTTCTTACGGAATCAGGGTGGATTCAGACATCTCTAGCAATGGATCTTATTCAGCATGCAAAGAATTATAAATTGAGTGCTATTTTTCTTAAAGCATAAGGCAACTGCAAAACTTGTGTAAGAAAAATAGTGTTCAATTGATACATGCAAATATCACAAGCATGCCAATATCCAAAATTCAGACAACTGCAATCAATTTGAAATAAACATTCATCTAAATCAAGGTGCACAATACTGGTGAGACATGTATGAAAAACAATATGAAAATGTATGCATAGTCAACTACTAATTCTGTTTTTTGTTAAGGGAACTATGACAGCATGCACCTGTTGTTTACAACCACTGCTAAAGGAAAAGGTGCCAAAGCAAACCGACTTGTGAATTCTCCATGTTGCTCAGTAGAAAGAAACTAAGGCCCTGATTCAGCAAGCGCCTACTTTTGCTGGAACATGTTACCCACCTTGAAAGTTCAAAAGAATGTCTCACCGAAATGAGCTGTCAGCCTACAATAACATTTCAACACTTGAGGCTAAAATGGTACCTAAAAATAGCCACACTAACACTACATACTTTGTTTGTGAAGAAGTGTAATGTATACTTTCAGATGGGGAATAAAGCTCCTTGGTATTTTTGTCACAGATGGCCTGTCATAGCTCAGTAAAAGCCCACTAGAGTAGCTGTTGGCCATGGGTTTTCTATGGTTGCAGATGGTGGCCAGAGTTTAAATTGATGGCCCATTCATTCATAAAAGATGCTTAAGGCTGCTGATGTTGAGGCACAGCATTCTCTATAAGTTACTTCAGCTTTCTGTACAAGGGTCCTGCCTAGCAGGACAAGTATAAAACAGCATAGAATTATAGAATGGTGTGGGTCAGAAGGGACCTTAAGTATCATCTAGTTCCAGTCCCCCTGCCATGTGCAGGGGCACCTTATACCAGACCAGGTTGCTCAAAGCCCCATCCAGCCTGGCCTTGAACACTTCCAGGGCTGTCCAGTATGTCCTATAATTATCTTCCACAAGCGCAGCACTCTGTTAAAGGCTAGTGCTCAACCTATCTGTGCAATATGAAACAAAGAAAATAACCACGTGGGAATTACCCATACAGCTTTAATTCTAATTCCAGTTATTACCAGGAAGGAAAAAGTGGGGTGAGTAAATTAAACACTGACATGTAGTTATTAGTGCTCTGGAAACATGAATGTAGCTAGAAGAGTAAAATCTCAAATCCTACTCAATGGTCTTCACAAAAACACATAGTTTCAACAAAGCAAGAAAATCACCAGCTCTTCTCACTACAACCCTATCTGACTTAGCACTGCGTGCAAAGCAACCCTGGCCACCTGCAGCCAGCTCTGCCCTCATCACAAACCCACCTTTGCAGCCTCAATGCCCTGCTTCGCTGTAACCTCCTCTAATTACTGCAGTCACTCCTGATGTAAACCTGAGAACATCTTTGGGCTCTAGAGATTAGTTAAGTATTAGCATTTTCAAAATGCATCTGGTTGAGAAGGGAAAACAAAAACTTGCTAGACCTGTTCACCTCTGCTTATCTTAAGTCCCCTGCACACCAGTAAGGTATTTAGTACCTTAAAACATATGGGTGTTTTTCAGATGTCTTCTGTTCAACCTGCAATTATAAAACCAGATTTCATAAGGTAACTTTATGGATCCAATAAAAGCAAACACCTGGTATCTTCTTAGATTTCATCTTTCAGAAGAGACCTGCTCATCTGTAAAAGTATTTCCCATAATTTTGTTCTTTGCATAATACTTAAATGTATATGGTTTGATTTACAGAGTACCTTCCAGTTACAGTGTTACCTCATTGTAAGGAGACACAAACTCCAGACATCTAAGCCTACAATCTTTCATTACACTACTGAAACTCCTCAACAGAAAAAATCAGACCAGATATTGCTAGATGCAGGCACACCACGCTGACAAGATTCTTCTAAGAAACAGAAACAAGGCAGTAATGCTAAATAGCAGTTAGTGATACTAAACAGGAAATCTAGGTAGCTTTACAACAGGCCCTGTTTTCACAATGGGTAGGAAACACCTTTGCTAAAAGATGAGGCTGTGGTGTGAGACTCAGAGTTTAAAAACAGACCAAGCAAGCTCAGAAGAAGAGGCTGGGATGTCATCTCTAACACCCACAACCCAACAGCAGTAGGTGCTGTGAAGATTAGTGGGGAGTGAACACTGATGGGGACAGGTTTGTTTATCCTCCCTATGGTGCATCCTTCTCAACTGCCACCAGGTTCCTGAGCGACACCCACCACTGTCCTGTTCTTAGCAGCCACCATCATTCTTATTAGTTAAGCAAATAAAAACAAAACATGATTGTCAGGCTGAAGTGTTCAGCCCTTGAGAACAATTTGTTTCATTCTGGCCACTTCTCAAAACGTACACATTTCAGTTCCACAAACACAAAATCACTGTATTCCATTCTTGATAATTCCTCACACTTGAAAACTGATTTTTCATTTTGTTTCTTCGTATCATGTAAATGCACGTATAGAGAAGCGGTCACACATGCATATAAATGATACAGAATTGTAAATCAAACACAAATAAGTATTTAACTTTTAAAAAATTTGATATTGCCTTGCCTTCATCTATGAATACTGCAAAGCTAAAAAAGACTCACTATTTAATATTTGTCTACCTCAGCTGAAACTTTCATCATTCCAGAACATATCATGGCATTAAACATACCATACAGCAATAAAATAAATCAAAGGGATAGCATTTTTAAACTACATCAACTAGTATTTCTGGATAAGAATGTGTCTTCTGTGGCAGGTGAAGGAACAATTCAGCTGTTGCTATTACCTCCTCATCTGGCTGTAACTTCCGGCTACCACATCCTATGACTTAAAATGATCCCTAATGTTATTATTATCAATTTGACATTTACGCTGGGTGCCATTAGTGTTAATTTTCAGTAATCATTCAGACGGACAAGGATTTTAACCTAATAGTTACAAGAATAAATAGGCTACTAGTTATTATGGTAATTATAATTCTCCGTAATGTTAATATTATATTAAATGTAATTATTATAAGAGTAATTATTAGTACCGGTACAACTGCCCCTTGTAACTCTAGAGGCTAGACCTGATTTTGTGTTATACAGACAGCACATTTTCTGTGTATTTCTCACTTTTATAACACTCCTTTTCTGAAGACTGAAGGTTCAACAGCTGAGTTTGAAACACTTGACCTCATTGTTTTTACTCACCTGGGTGAATAAATCCTGGCTCCACAGAGAACAGAAGAATTCTATTTCTTTATTATCAACTTCCTCTGTGATACAGAGAGTTCTTTTTAAAATACTGCCAGGTACTAAAAACAGATTTAGCATTTTCTTAAAACAGGAAGACTTGTAGTAGGAGATGAGCTCCCCATTATCCATCTGTTTCCAGTTGGTTTTATTTATATTACCAAACTTTCCAGATGTCATGCTCTTCAGCTTTCGTCCCTGCAGAACAATAAACTCTGTTCCTCTTACAAGCTTTTTACATCTACCTTTATATTTAAACATTAAAAATTATTTTTAAATGAGAGATGTGTTAAATTATTTTTCTTCCTGTAGAGATTTCCATGATGAGCATTCACCAATTCCCTCTGCAAACTACCTAACAAAGAGACATAAAAGGATGGAGTGCACTTCTGGCTGGGAGGGTGGGGAGGCAGCAGCATGGGGTTAAGTTAGCTGGAAATAAAACTAGAGGTAGTCTTGCCTCCAGTGGGCCATTTATATATATATTAAAAGAAGGAGAAGCAAAGAACAAAACAAATGCCAGACCTGCAGGTGTGCTAGCAAATTAAACCTGGAGCAGGAAAAGAAAAAATCTGCTATATCCTTTCAACCTCGGCCTCACCTCAGCAATCTCTATGACGCAACCTTTATTCTAAGGAGAACTGCATGCTGTCTTACCCGTGAACACGCTGTGGATGTCTACACAGATGGGAATGACTCTGCTGCTGCCCTTAACTGTTGACAGTTGGCCCTAAAATTGGCCTAAGCTATTATAAGATGAAGAAAGGAAAAGAACTGCCCTCTTGCTTGAACAACACAAATACTAACTCAAAAATAGACATTACCTATAACTACAAAGTATTTTAGTTGTAAAAAGTTTTCAGCAGTATGTGGTACTGCCTTATAGCTTCTCAGGAAAGCACTGAAGAGAGGGTTATTCAAACAAACAATTTGTGTTTCTCTACCTATGCTATTTCTCTAAGTATAAGTTAGCCTAATGCAGTGTAAAAGAGAGTACTAGTGAGGTGGTTGTGTGGTCTGCTTCAAAAAAGAGTCAGAATCCTAAAATATATCCTTAAATCTCCAAATGGTATTTTATCTCTGTCCATGTTCCACTTGGAATTTTCCATATCTAATAAAAATGTTGTTCAGGAACAACAGAAATTTTTATATTATGTTACGCAGTTCCTTAGAACTAGAGGAGGAAGAAACTGAGTCATGTAGATCATGCATCGATATTTTAAATACATCATATTAGAGCCTTCTACAGAAGCTGCATAGTACAATATATATATATATACTTTAAAATATATAATACATAAGCCATGATATAGCTGTGAAAAAGCTCATGTTAAAAGCCTCTGTGCTTTTACATAAAAGCTTCTATGTTTTGTGTCTGCCAAATGGAACAGCGGACTTTTATCACTTCAATCAATTTACTTTTCTGAGAAAAAGACCAAGCAGAATGAAAAGATCATCACGTCCCAGACTTGTACTCATCATGAGTATATACTCAGAAGCTGAGCTGAGCAATCTCAAAGACACCAAGCAGTCAGGCAGCTCCACACATTCTTATAGTAGGGGCTTAGGAAGGGTCTTGAAAGTCAGTAACGTAGCGCAAACACAGAAGCTCAACAACTCGGGAAGATCTTGTGAAACACAGGACTCCACAGATATGTCCTGGCAGAACAGGTCTTCAGTTTGAAGTTTACTGTAACTCACAAACACTTCTTGATAACCCAAAGACACCTCTAGAAAAAGATCAATGTCAAATATACTCCGCAGATGGATTTTATTGCCCTAATGCTTCTCTTTTGTGATTAAGCCTCCAACATCGTACACCACGAATTTAACCCTTCTGAAGAAAGCTGCTAGTTCTTCTTTTAAAAACTGCTTGGTAACTGAAGTCTCGCCAAGGAAGAGGCAAGCACTTTGCCTAAGGCAGGAAATCTAAAACCTGTTACGACAAACCAACGCTGGCAATCCACAGCAGGCTTGGGATCTGAGAGTTGGGGTCATAATTCCTACACAGCTTCAAAAGGCAGTTTTTAGGTTGGTATTATCAACTTACAAAATTAGGAGAAATATGCCAGAGTGGGATGACTACTCAAAAGAAGTGCCATCCTACACAGATTTTTGCCTCTCTGTAGAAGAGTCTAGTTTCCCCAACAGCCACCTACCTTGCTAGAAAGAAAAACTAGACTTTTATAATCCAGTCAGGACAACCTTGGCTTTGGCAGCTTCTGAGCTTTTGTCCTGTGGACAAAACCCCCTGTGCATGAGAGGAACCAGCAGAGTTTGGCCCCATCGCAGTAACTTCTCTCTGGTTTGCTGCAGCAATACCAGGTCAGATGAAGAACTGTCCATTCACAGGAGGCAGAGATCTAGCTCTTAGTCTTACATACAGCTTGTACAGTGAGAGTTTTTTTCCCCCATCAGCAACCAGAGCTTTCTAAACCAATGCATGCTTGCTTTGGGGACAAGATCAGAAAACCACTGTGAATACAAAAGACACCCCTACAGTCAATTTGGACCACTGTACCTTGTTAAACCTTTCCAGTGAACCTGATTAGAAACACAGCTCCCCCAGCATGGGAGGGAATTAGAGGGGTTTTTGCAGTGCACTCACACCACAATGAGTTGTACCAGAGCAGCTATGTGCTGGAGTGTTTTCCTCAGCTTTTATATTAAAACAACTCACTTTACAGGTCAACGCTCTGGCAAGCTTGCTCCTTGGCGAGACTTGCAGCTTCCACAGTGGCAGAGTGAAGTAGCCACAGCTGTACCAGCTGTACATTTAATGCCGAGAACAGGTTCCTAGCAGCTTAAATAATACGAGTTCAGTGTAGCAGTCAAGATTACACATTAAGCAACCATGAGCAAAACAGGAGCAATTAGAGAACAGCTAGGGAGTGCTCAAACGTGTAACCAGATACTCTCACAGCCAATACATATCAATACAGCATATAAAAACATGGTCAAGCACCACAGCTCTCTCCCTCAGAGTGTTATAGTTGGGTGGTCTTGCAATGAAAAGTATGTGTTAAATCACATCTTGTCCACCCATAAAGAGAGCCAGCCGTAAAAAGGCTCCTAACACTTAAAAATAGAAAGTGCTCCAATCAATGCTGCCAGAAACTTGAGTAACCCCAAAGAAGACAATTCTGGAAAAGCTAATGGCTGATCACAGCATTTCATTGGAAAGCAGCACTGGAAGGGACCTCCTGAATGACAGGTCTAATGAACAATTTCCTCCTTTCACACCAAAAGGGAAAACAAGGCTCTCTCCATACATAATTGTGGAAGGCTCTGTACCTACATGTCTATACCTTGACAGCTGTTTTGCTAATAACACCACACACTTGCTGCTGCACCCGATTCTGTTAGGGAATATGAAGCACTTACTAGCAACTGTACTACTGCAATAAGGACTCCAAATCACGGAGTCATAAAAAAGAATAAAATAAAATAAAAATTGCACCAATTCACAGGTCTTCAAGGAAAAGATAAAAATAAATATATTCTGGTAGAGTCAGACAAAGTTCCTGAGATGAAGAACAAACGCTGTTTAATAGAATGGGCAAGTGCTACCTAGAAGCTTTATTTCTCTAAATTATATCCACCAGATTATCTGTGGGAAGGACAGATTTTTAGGAAAAAAAAAAAACAAAACCGATAGGGGGTTGAATATGCAAAGTGACTGTTTCCTAAAATATGGAAGAATAGGACAAAAAAAGCAGCATAGGGAAGGTAGCTCAAGAGAAATAGGGCAAGGATTGGAACACTGTGCAGGAAGCTGGAAAGACTATAAAGGAGATGACAGCAAAACACAGATAGAAGCACAGAGATGAAATACATGTAGGGGAGAAAGGAAATGGGAAGGAAAGTAACATTTTTGATGGGCCGGAACATCAGACACATGAAAGGAAAAACTCTACATGCAAGATATCAGGGCATGCATTTTCTTCCTCATACACTGAAGGAATGTCAAGAGGCAACAGACGGAACAAAAGTCAAACCTTGAAAGCCACAGAGGAAAATGATCAATCTTCTGCCAAATGACTCTTCACCCCAAAATTTTAAATTTCTGGGAAATGTACATTACTTTTACTGTCAAATTGGCTTGTGCTTTTTATGGCTTCTTGGGTAATATTAATAGGCCAGTGAATTCTACAAGCAGCTTTAAAGAATGTTTACCAGCCTGTTTCCAAGATTGCTGCAGAACGTGAATTACCAAATGCATGTTTTTAATTTATAAACTGAAGCAAAAAATTATATACTCTTCTTTGAGATTAGCTAATGGACATGAAAATAAACACAGCCAACGTGGCAGAAAAATTCAAAACATTAGATAATTTACATCCCAGGCCTCTGCAAATGGAAACGCTGGCAAAGGAAATATTTTAATAGGTCTCCAGTGTTGAGAGCGTGCCGTCTGATCAGAAAATAGTAAATATAATATCCATAACTTGAGAAAGACAAAATGCAATCTGGGCAAAGAAAGTCCAGTTATTTTGATCCCAGCAGAATGCAAGGCTTCAGGATAATTGTGGGCGGGGAGAGGGCAGCTAGAGGAATGTTGAAGAACTAGAAGTAAACAGAGGAATTTACTTCTATCTGCAATGTCAAACTAACTTCATTTTCTTTTTTTAATGTGAGCATCTCTAGTAGACAGCCTTTATCTGGCCTTCAATAAAGCTTGTGATAGTATGATGTAAAGAATCCTTTAGTGATTCAAACTGAGGGGAAACTTGAAGTACACATCAGCAGTTTGAATGAACTAACTAGCTTATGGAGTTTTAAAAAGAGAAAGCATGCACCATGTGCACATTACTAGTGTACTTCCACAAACACTTGTTCAGAAAGCCATTTGGTACTTTTACCAATGAATTCAGCAAGGAAAAAACCCCAAACCAGCAGTACCTTATTAAAAAGAGCTTCTAACACAAAGTTAGGAGAAATGACCAACACATAGAAGAACCATATACAACATTACATCACATATACATTACATCACACAGAAACTTTGAGATACCTGAGCATGAAGTACTGCAGCAAAATACATGGTGGGAGAATGACCTCTCTCTACAAACATCAGAAGACAAAAGCCACCAGAAAGTCCTAGCTTGCTGCAAAGTTCACTGAACAACTGGCTGCTCAGACTAGGAACCTGACTGCTCACACAAGTTTCCCACTTGCTAAATTTTATATTTTAACTACAACATTTCTACCCAGTTACAGACAAATCTGCAAAAAGCTTACATTCCCCCTTACAGGGAAGTTTAATCCCACTGAAATGAACACAGTATGAAAGCCAGAATCTATATCCCAGATGCCCAAATATTAAGAATTCCAAAGGAATTCAGACATACAATTTTTAAAATCATTTAACTGGAATCGATATTCACTTCTGTTAGGTCCCATTGAATAACCAAACTGGACTAAGCAAACAAGAATAAAAGCCTTACTACCCCTCTTACTGTACAAAAGACTTACTTAAATTTGTATGCCTGTGGTGCAAGCTGAATGGCTTCTCTATCAGACAGGAAGATATGAATGGACTACTTGATCTCAAGAAACCTTTCAATTAAAAACAAAAACCAACAACCTATATGAAACCAAGTTAGATTGTTCAAAACAGATCCCAATGTGAATTCTAGGCACTTCTAAAGAAGACAGGCTGACCTCCACAGGGGCTGAACAATTCCTCTGTGGTCAATGCTGGCTTATGTCAACATGGGGTTCAGTTTACACATGAGAACAAATCCTCAGTCTCATTCCAATGCTCTCCTGGCACTCCCTGCTTGACCCAGCTGGTGGGCTGGGACAGCTGTGGCCCGTAAGTCAGGGAAAGGGTGCATTCACCCTCTATGAGGAGGCTCTGTAACACCTGCCTGTGACACAAGACCAAAACCATACCCCTACAGTAAGCAGACAGTTAAAAACCATCTTACTGACTTAAACATATTTGCTAGTCTGACACATATCTCAACCTGTTTTAATCATGACAATTCTGCCTGGTTCTACTCTGCTGTTCATTTCTGGAAGTTACTCAAAAATTTCTTTCTGTACAAAACCATGCCAGTCTACTAATCCAATATGTCCCCGTTCTCCTAAACACTCCCAATTTACAGTCCTCAAAAATACTGTCATAGCTTTAACTGCATCCTTGAGCTGCACAAGGGGTACTTTTAGCAATACTGAAGTTCTATAAAGCTAGGATATGCAAAACATTGTTTTACATAAATATGCAAGATGTAAATAATTTTTTGTAGTTACACAGAAAGTTTTCCTTTCAATAGAAAATTTCTTGAGCTCCTATTTGGGGAAAAAAAAAAAGCGCTAAAAGCAGGCTTGGCAGAGCAACTAAATTTTCTTCATAACAAGTGGAAAGTAAGAAAATACTTCTAATTCTTTTACTTCCTTCCAGCTCTGTTCAAAACCAGCTTATTAAGTACTTTAGCAGTTGCCCCAAAAGGAAAAGTCATTTATGCAATATATTTCAAAAGCATCTTTCAATATACAGTTCTCATAAATGTTGTCTCTTTGATCTGTTTTATTGGAACTTCTTTTTTTACCTCTCTGAGGTCTACTGTTAAAACCCCCAAACTTCTGATATTACACATAAATGCTCTGAACAGGAGAAAGTGCTTCCATCCTTGAAGTTTCTAGTAGCTTGTGTCCATCTAACAAACATCAGGAGAAAAATAAGACAAGCACTAATAATCTACTTTAGGACAGACATACGGTCAGTGGATGAACAAGATAAAGGCAAAAGAAAATACAGCACATGAGAGTTAAAACAAATGAGAAGGGGGAAAAATACCCTAAGATTAAGTTTTCAAAAGGAAGTGGTTCAAGAAAACCCAAAATATAAGGAGAAGAAAAGAAATGTAAAAGTTACAACTTCAAGGTGCTGTCCTGTCATGGATGTGTGCAAGATCCCCATTCCACTCGTTTAACTGACTTCAACTGAAATGTTCTTAAGCATCATACTGCAGGCACTGCAGTGTATTGGACAGCTGTTGATGGTTTGCTACAGGGGCGTTATAGGACAGCTATGGACTGGAAAATTGGTGCCTAATGCTTAATACCAACATCAGTACAACAACTTGCCTGAATAGGGTTGGGCTGGGCTCTTAGGTTATGGCATGCAGTTAAATACTGAACACTGAGGGGAAAAATTTAAGTCTAGCAGTGGAAAAAATAAGGCTAATTCTCAACCAGGACTGAAGCTGATGTGGTGGAATGCACTCTTTCCTGAATATGAAACATGAAGGAAGTCAATGTGAAAAAGCAAAAAAGTGTTCTTTCTTCCCTTCTGCTTTGGAAGAATGGGGCCTTCAAATGGTTTCTCATTAACTTTCCCAGTCTGTGTCTGATTTTTCCATGAAGACTAAGGAAAAAGGGAAGTATGTGGTGGTAACTGACCCGTAAATTTATATACTACTTTAGGGGAATTCCATCCATTCCTGTACCCTGGGTATTTCCATAGGTACCAAACAGACCACTATGAACACTCATGCTTCATGTCTCCTTATTCCTCTTCTTAAAGTCCTTTTTCTGAAAAGATCTGTTGTCAAGACCTCTGCCACCTCACTGCTATTAGAAGTAAGGTCCAACACAATGAGCCAAGAACACCGAATGGAAATACAGTGAAAGGTTCATGCGAAACATCATCTTCCCTGGTACAGCGCTACAGGTCTACTAATAAGCGGTGCTTATGCTCTTCTGCATGTGTAAGACTTCTTTCAGTGCAATACCTGAACAAGATATCTGTTTATATCTCCCTTCCCAACAAGCGCATGCTTCCCTTTTTTCTCTCCAAAGCACGCTGACATAAACATACGACATAAAAATACAACTCCCTCAAGATGTCATCAAATATTAAGCAACTCAACAAAACAGAAACTAAAATGTACAAATTAAATATGTTAGAGACAGATTTCCCCTTCTTTGCCACTGTAAAGTTAAAAGCTCTGACCCTGTAAATCTTTAACCCCTTGGACTTATGAGCCTGATTAAAAACATAAGACTAATCATTAAAAATTGTAGGCAAAAACTGCTCTTTATTTGCCTAAGAAAATGCTGTCCAAACCACTGCAAATAATTTAAATTGCACTCTCCTGCACTTACTGCTTCTCTAATGGAACCAAAACCAAAAGTTATACTCCATTCATGAAAAGGTTTATCGTGTGTTTTAGTCAGCCACAGTTCTGTGGATCTGTGTGGATCTCCCACAAATTAAGACCCCAGTATTTTAGAAGGTTCAAAAGCATTTCTGCTGCTTCACCTAAGACAAAGAAATAAACATAAACTGATGGTAAAAGTAACAGTTATGAAGTAATGCTCACTTTTTCAAAACTTATCTGATCTTCCTCTGAAGTCTGTGCTGTTAAAAAGCCCTTGAAACATCTGCAGGATAACCAGTCTTGAGGCAATTCACGAATGCTAAGATAAAGCAAGTGTCACAGAACAGTAAGAAGCACATATGCAGGGTACAGTGCAACCTTAATGCTCATTCCCAAAGCAGGTGGAAAAAGCTGTAGGACTCACGGCTAGTACTACAGCTCAGAGGAAGAACTGGTACTTAAACTGACAAATACTCACCCCTAAGACTGGATTCACTGTGTCACACACTCCAGTGCTTTGTCAGTCACAACCATTCAGTTATTGACTGAATGAATAAAACAGGAGTATGACCAAACCACTGATTTTTCATGGTCAGGAAGAGCTAAGAAGTTCATGTTCAGGCTTTATTACTCACACAAATTTGCCTATACTACTCCTCAATGGTTTACACTCTGCTTTATACACTCAAATTTAAATACATTGTGCTACATAAAAAGTATTTCTTAAAAATCAAAGAAAGTAAAATGCAAAAGATTTTCCAGTAACAGCATTTTATATGCAAAGACTCACTCTACCTATGTAATACCCTGGCCGCTAGTCTGCATGTGGATGGATATCTCAAACTTGTTACAATGATCAAAAAAGCTTATAATATGATTTACAGACATATGCTGCAGAATGTGATGTTATGCTCAAGAGAGGACAGGGATGAGTGATGCAGAAAACAGGCTGTGTACTTGTGGCAAGCCTGAAAGCAAACTAAGCATTACGGCATGTGGAATTGATGGGGCTCGGCAGAGCTATGAATGAAACAAGAGAATCAAGACAACAACATGGCTTGAGAACAAAGTAAAACCCAGATTCTGACAAATTTAGCAAAAGAGATTAACAATGTGCAGCAAGACAGCTGAATATGACAACAACCAAGATGGCAGGTCATTGTTTTCCAAATGGGAAATGTAAACCCAGTACAGGAAAATCACAGACAAAATCATTCTCTTGATAACACAGTATAATTCATGAACAGACGTTTTACAGAAATAAGCTAGAAAGTTAAAACAGGTAAGGGGTTTTTAAGCAAGAATTATTATGACATTTTCCTTCGCTAAGATCCATGCCACTTTACCTTCATTCCTAAGATTCATAATAATAGATAGAACAGATAGAGGGCTAAAATTTAGGTTGGTGTTCAGCCTTGCTAACTTTTCCACTAGTTTTGGCAGAATACTAGAACTTAGCTTCATAAAAACTAATACTTGAGTCTTACATAAAGTGTTTTATTTAACTTATACACACTCAAATAATGGAGTACAAGATTTTGTGTGCTTTACAGTATATAAAAATGTATGGTTTAGCTAAGAGTAAAATAAACCATCATATATTAGTTTGAAGAAAAAAGTTAACATCAAGGCTTCTTCATGAGGGTGGTGAGGCAGTGGAACAGGTTGCCTGAAGAAGTGGTGAATGCCCCATCCCTGGCAGTGTTCAAGGCCAGGTTAGACAGAGCCTTGGGCAACACGGTCTACTGTGTTGTATCCCTGTCCATGGCAGGGTAGTTGGAACTGGATGATCTTAAGGTCCTTTTCATCTTTAACATTCTATGATTCTATGATCATCTGAATGATCAGTTACACACTTCCAGCATGCATATACTAGTTACATTCAGGAACATTTATTAATATCTTAATAAATCTCTCAGTCATCTGCTGGTGACATTTTTCAGGGCAATTCAAAACTTGTCCTTCAGCTGAATTCCACCAGATCAATGCAAAAAGCATCCAGAACACAAATTAGCTGCTTCACTCTGTAACTGCATAGCTAACTTTTTTAAACAGATTTTTAACAGATTTGCTAGCCCTCAAATTCTCACTTGTAGCAAAGCTAGTAATTACAAATTGTACCTTACATCTAGCTAACTAAAATGTATTATGCCCAATTTTAAGACAATACCATCCTTAACTTTAAAAAAATGGAAACCTGAGGTATAACTGCAACTGTTCGTACATGAAGAAATGTGTCAAGAATCCAATTTTATCATAGCTATCCAGAAAATTTAAATATATGAC
The DNA here is from genome assembly GCF_037157495.1 of Lathamus discolor. Lineage (NCBI taxonomy): Eukaryota > Metazoa > Chordata > Aves > Psittaciformes > Psittacidae > Lathamus > Lathamus discolor. The sequence continues at coordinate 115,143,300 of NC_088884.1, forward strand.
TGTCCATATGCATTTTGCTAAAATTTTATATCACAATTAGTATGCTGTACTTGCGTGTTTTTTAGACTTATCTCCAAGGTAGGGTTCATGGTTCCTATATATGGTACACGGTATTTTGCTCCTTCCAGGGAGCTACTACAAGCAAATAGGAATGACCTGACAATAGGTTATTCCCAGGCAACCAGCACTGGTCCAGCTTTCACACACACACACACACACACACACACACACACACACAGAGAGAGACTGATTTTGGAACAAAAGCAGCTTTTGACAGTGCTTTTCAACCCAAAGACATATGACCCATCATCATCAGCCCAGGAGGAGAAGTTCACCACCACGGAGTCACTCTCAAGAAAACAGCGAACAAGTTTGGAGCATAGTAGGGAGTGACAGGCCTGCAATACCAGAAAAAAGAAGTGTTTTCTGCCACTCATGCATATTAAGAAGAAAATACTTTAAAAACTGAAACAAGATTTCTGATTCCTTCCTGTAACTGCAAAAGCATTCTTTATAGCTTCAGGTTGCTGTTGAGCCTCCAGTTTGGAAACCCCTCTTCTGCAGCTGAACATCACCATGACATAGCACATACCCCTAACCTTTTATTCTAAAAGGTTCCAAGTCTATTTCCAAAGCTACATGACCAAGCACTGAGCAAAGCCATCACCTCTCTCCAGACTTTTTCTCTCTTCAGAGAGTCATTTCTACCTCGCTCAGGGCTCTTTCATGCCATAACAGCACAATCAGGCTGCAGGACAAGTACAGATAGGACCTGGCTGCACTCTGCAACACCTGTCTGAAGTACCAAGACGGTAAGCAGGGCTCTCCAGTTGGCATAAGCACCTGCAGAAGCCACCAAACATGAAGAAGACAGGCCTAAGAGAACATCAAGGGTGACACACCATTTCCAGCCTGGAAGGATGTGGACCCTCAGCAAGTTTGCTGATGACACAAAACTGGGAGGAGTGGCTGACACACCAGAGGACTGTGCTGCCATTCAGCGAGACCTGGACAGGCTGGAGAGTTGGGCAGGGAGAAACTTGATGAAATTTAACAAGGGCAAGTGTAGAGTCTTGCATCTGGGGAAGAACAACCCCATGTACCAGTACAGGTTGGGGGTTGACCTGCTGGAAAGTAGCGAAGGGGAAAGGGACCTGGGGGTCCTGGTGGATAGGAGGATGACCATGAGCCAGCAATGTGCTCTTGTGGCCAAGAAGGCAAATGGCATCTTAGGGTGCATTAGAAAGGGAGTGGTTAGTAGGTCAAGAGAGGTTCTCCTCCCCCTCTACTCAGCCTCGGTGAGGCCGCATCTGGAATATTGCGTCCAGTTCTGGGCCCCTCTGTTCAAGAAGGACAGGGAATTGCTTGAAGGAGTCCAGCGCAGAGCCACAAAGATGATTAAGGGAGTGGAACATCTCCCTTATGAGGAGAGGCTGAGGGAGCTGGGTCTCTTTAGCTTGGAGAAGAGGAGACTGAGGGGTGACCTCATCAATGTTTACAAATATGTAAAGGGTAGGTGTCAGGATGATGGAGCTAGGCTTTTTTCAGTGATATCCAGTGATAGGACAAGGGGCAATGGGTGTAAACTGGAACATAGGAAGTTCCACATTAACATCAGGAAGAACTTCTTAACTGTAAGAGTGACAGAGCACTGGAACAGGTTGCCCAGGGGGGTTGTGGAGTCTCCTACACTGGAGATATTCAAGGCCCGCCTGGACAAGTTCCTGTGTGATGTACTGTAGGTTACCCTGCTCTTGCAGGGGGGTTGGACTAGATGATCTTTTTAGGTCCCTTCCAACCCTTGGGATTCTGTGATTCTGTGATTCTGTGACTTGCAATGCCTGAAGAGCTCAGACAGCAAAACAAAGGTTCAGTTTAAAAGCATTTGCATGTCTGAGGATGCTGATGAATCATTTTGATGCTTAGAGATTTGTGTGGACCCTGATGGGTCTAAACAGCCTTCATATCAACTCCCAGGGAAACCAGTAAATTTGGGTTAGATTTAAGTCACATTCATCACTCTTACTATAGCGATGCATCAACTGCAATTAACTGTCCATTCCCAGATTTTAGCATAGGAACTACATGGGGGGGAAAAACAAATCAATGATACTGAAAGTTTTTTACTTCACCTGACATCAGTGTGCTTAAGACAAAACCTTAGTTTTTCAAGCAATCCTTTATAACGCTAAGCCCCATAACAAACACTTACTAAAATGAACAAAATAGTTGGCAATCCACAAAGTGTTTGTTTTATTGAGGTTTTTTAATTAACAATTCTCAGTGGAAAAGAAACAGAAAATACAAAAGGTTTTCTCAAACACTATGAAGTATCTTCATGAACACGGCATATACATCATGCGCATCATACCCTCAAAATTCAGAAGACAAATGAGAAACCCTCTTCACCACCAGGAAAGGAGCTACACCACATCATGGGGGAAAGTGTTGTTGTACAGTAGCTCGTATGCACGTAATAATTTTGAAACGTGCTGACACATTGCACGCTACACCAGACAAGTGGCTTGGCTATTGGCACTTGCACTGAATGCTGGATTTGCTGAATGTAAACACATGTATCAGTGGTTCTAGACCTTCAGATTGCAGAAAGTTGATGCTGAGAGTCCCAGCTGACTGGATTAATTTTAGCTGTGGCCAAGCATAACACCACTTTAGAGCCTCACACTCTATCAAGGGAGAAATTCTAATTGGATCTAACAAAGGGCTCACTGCTTAGGCACACGTGTTAGAAAATAGTTTCCATATCACATAAACTGTACTACGAAGGAGAATTCTAAAAGAACATTTTCACAGCTCTGGAATAATGACACATTATATTACATACATAGCTTTCAAGAATACTGCTTTCAGGGAAGTATCATGTAAGTTATGAATAATGCATTTACTCAGGCAACAGCAGGTATGGTGAACCAAGGCTGGATTCAGACACCGCTACTGTCATTCATTTGTGCTATAATTCACTACAGGAAAGCATAGTGGAAGACGCTTCACAATGGAAATACCAGAATCTTAATAGTTAATTTTCAAATTGATGCATTAGAAAGGAAAAAGTTGGTTTTCGCCATTGTCTTACAATTTAAAGAACTATGGTGGCGGGGGGGGGGGGGGGAGCAAACACTTAAAATTGTGGGAACAGAAAAAAAACCCAAACATCTCAACCTCCCACTAAAGCCATCTTTTGAGCCTCTCTCTGCCTACTACTTCTCCATGACAGGCATCTCATTGTCTTCCTGACTAAACATGTGCAATACCAGAATTATCAGTTGAGAGTTCCATGCTACTACTAAACCCTCAATACTAATCCCATCAACTTCGTCATCAATCCATGCCTCTCTGCTCATGCATCTCTCTCTTATCTACTCTCCAAGTGGAATAAGCTTGCATCTCCTGGGCTTCAGCAACACAAGAGGGAAAGGCTGGCAAAGCAGAGCATAGGAGAATCCCCCACCATCATTGCCCAAAGTGTCCAATGTTATCACAGCAGTCCATATTATCTTAATACTTATTTTGGATAGGAGTATCAGGAGGGATTCGGTGTTTGACAAATATGATTCGACACTGTGACATCATGTAGTTCCATTGTATTTAGTCCGTCTTCTACCTACAGTCACTTTAGTTATGCTCAGAATTAGAGCACAGAAAAGAACATGGGCCCTTGTGCTTCGCAAGCTAGACCCTATAGTTGAGAGTTGCAATGGCAAGCAACTGTAGGGCATGAAAAGTCAGGTATCTAGAAATCTGAAACTTCTGAGAAAACAAATGGATTGTTTAAATGCAAGAATCATACAATGAATTAACAGGAGAAAGTTTTTCCATTATTTAGAGTTGCTACCATTGAGCTGCTCCCAGTAGCATCTAGCATAGGAGCTCCTCTTATCTCAGAAAGGGGAAAGGTGTTCCTGACCCAGACACATGCTCCTGACTGTGCTGGGAGAAGAATACTGAATCAGCCTGACCAGAGAGGTAAGTATACATCGTAAAACCGGAACATGTTCTGCTGGGAAGCCTCACTACAACCACCAACAATGGTCAGGGGTCACTGCCGCACCACGTAACACTAGTTCTGCGGTATTGCTACCACTGGAATTTCAGTAATGTGGACACTTATGCAGACAGACAAACCAATCCTGCGGTGGTGGGGAGAAGGGCAAAAAAGAACAGACATCACACCAGAAATCTTCTGATTTGGCTCTGGACTGCAAGCACCAGCCATTGAAAGTAGATCAGACCTTCAGTTTGCATTTACAAGCCCTTGTCCACACCTGCTCCCTGACTCACATGTACTGGTTTTGGCTGGGATAGAGTTAATTTCTTCATAGCAGCTTGTATGGTGGTATGTTTTGGATTTGTGATGAAAACACTACAGATAACAAAGGGATGTTTTAGCTATTGCTGAGCATTGCTTACATAGAGTCAAGGCCTTTTCTGTCTCTTATCCCACCACACCAGCAAGTAGGCTACCAGAGAGTAGGCTGGGGGTGCACAAGTTGTTGGGAGGGTGGACAAACAGGACAGCTGATCCCAACTGACCAAAGAGATATTCCATACCATACGGTGCCATGCTCAGCAATAAAAGCTGAGGGAAGAAGAAAGGGGGACATGCGCAGCTATGGTGTTGGTCTTCTCAAGTATGCGATAGATGTGATGAAGCTCTGCTTTCCTGGAGATGGCTGAACACCTGCCTCATGATGGGAAGTAGTGAATGAAATCTGTGCTTGCCTATGCAGCTTTTGCTTTACCTGTTAAATTGTCTTTACCTCAACCGATGTTTTCTGAATTTGCACAAACTGAGCTGTCCTCTGGAGGGTCGATTTCCCACCACTGACTATGGACAAATGCCAAAGAATTAAAGTTGAGTTGAACCCTATTTACCAAAGCAATGACATAGAAAGAAAATAAATACTTCTTTAGGTATATATATATATATATATATATATATGGACAGATCTAGACACAGTTTTTCTACAGTTTTCAGAATGGGCCATTAGAAGACCTACTAAGTAATAACTTCATTGGTAGTTAAGGTGAGAGAGTCTATGCTCCTAGCATAACTGTTATATTTAGTAACTTGCCTTCAAATGAATTACAAACTCACTCTATTTTTTTAAACTTCGGAGGAAAAATAATTCCCAAATTCATGGGTGAATCACATCTAATTTCTTGTAAACCATAATAAAACTTTAGAAGTTTCTCTCTTCTGCAACCCTTAAACAAGAAAATTTCATTTTGATTTCACTGAAATATTCTCCACATATGTTCTCAACCACGCTGGAGTGGAGCTGACTTACATGTGCCCCTGAGCTTGTGGCTGCTTTCACCTAATTGCTCTGATGTTGAGAGGGCTGCAGTGCTGAGTGAGCCAAAGACTCCCCAGGAATGTTACACACACAGTGCTAAGCCTTTCCTACCAGCCTAGTGAGTGGGAGTTGAATTATTTTGTCTAGGGGTTTCTTGTTTTGCTTTGAAACATAACTTTGAGACAAAGACTTTCTTGGGCTTTGCAAACAGAGGAGGAGGTAAAGGGGTGGTAAGACAAAGTTCTGGCTTGCCAGACGAAATTATGATCCTATTAAAAAACAAGCAAGGAACTAATGAGAACCCAATGACATAATATAAACATCTTAGTTTCCTTCAGTAGATTAAAGGCAGTTCATAAATGAACTTTGAAAAATAGCAAAAAAAAAAAAACAAAAAAAAAACCTCAAGATACATCTCCACCTCATGCACATTTAAAAACTTATTTTAAACTTTTCCACTGCTCCTTTTTTTTTCCTGCTTCTTAATAGATAAAAATCCTTTAGAAAGGATCATAGTGAAAGGTAATATAAATAACAGCACATGTTCTAAAGAAACAAGTGAGCTGTGTTCAGGGCAACATGGAAGCACTCAAAACCAGCACCGTTTGAGTACTTAGTTTATTTCTCCCTTTGATACCCGAGCATTATTTTTCCTATAAGTTGATGTAAACTTTGAAGTTTTGCACCAGATCTTGAAAGAAACACAGAGTGTAACCAGCTGCTAAGTATGGCTCTATCTAGTGGTTCCCGTGTATGTTATATAAAAGAGAATAGGTTGAGCGACGTAAACTGCCAACAGTAAAACTCTTTGAAAATTTACACTAGATAAAAGCATCTATAATCTCAACATTTGTATCCTGTAGCCCAGCACATTGATATAAAACAGTGTCCAGTTGAACAGCTGGAGTCCACTGAAAGAGGGCAAAGATAAAGTTTGAATGCAATTTGCTCTGGATATGCTCAAGTTGTATGAGACATGCTTTCACGTCCACAATAAACCTCTTGTAACGGCTAGTCCATTAGATGATCCATCATTTTCTGAAGCTTTAGAAAATCAGAGTCAAGAGAACTGAATAATAAGGGTATTATCAAGGAGAAGGTAAGCCTGCCAGACAAAGTATCTGAAATTATGCAACAACAAAACTGCTTTGCATATATGGGATATGCTTGATATTCAGCTTGGGATGAGCGAGCATCCCTGTCCACATCCATCCTGAGACATAGGAGGTCCTTTTGCCAAAATACTGCTTGCTTTCAAGAAACAACCAGTGACATGGATACAGCACCTCGCAGTAGATGCGCCATCCCTGAAGACATTCAAGGCCATGATCTACTTGCCATTCAGGCAACCTGATCTAGTTGAAGATGTCCCTGCTCATTGCAGGGGTGTTGGGCTAGATGATCTTTGAAGGTCCCTTCCAATCCAAACTGTTCTATGATTCTAAATTAAATGCAACTTCTACTTTGTGAAATGGGGTAAAATCATGCCATCTGTGTCAAGCTCTGAGTCATGTATTTAGCAGGCTTTAGACCACATACAGAAAGGGGCTACAAAACACCTTGCCTACAGACAAATTGTGGAGATACTCAAGATTAACAGATGAGCTCTTGTACACACAGCAGCATTCACTTAAAGCAACCAGCCACAACTGCAACAACAGAGGGATTGGGCATTTTTCCTGTTATGTCCTAAATCCACTTCTGAGTTAAAGGTGGAGACACCAGAACACCACCACCCCCCCACCCCCTCAAAGAAGGGATAAATAAATAAAAGGCATTTGAATAGGTTACTGTGTTCAAGGTATACATTTGATGAATGCAGCGTAAAAGCAGTTTATCAAAATGAACAAAAATTGCTAATGGAATTGCTCTGGTTCACATACATAATTTATTTCCTTGGTCTTCAGATTGTTTTTAAACACTCATCCTGAACCATCTCCTAAGGGAGAAAAGAGAGGAATTCAGTCAATATTGTACTTAAAGTCACGCATGAAAATTAATAGGATTAAGGTCCAAAGTAAATGTTATTGTCACAGCCAACAAAATACAAAAGTGCAGCATAACCAGTGAAAATGAAAATTATTTTAAAACTGTTGAGTGGAAATTGTGTCTTTACTAACTGTAACCCACAAACTGCTAGGGTTCTGCAGCTAAGGAAAGAAAAATCAGTGGACTTCAATACAGCCAAACTCAATTTACAGAGAGAAGATAAGCATCCTTCTAGGTGAGTTCTATCTATACATAGCCTACATTGTTAAACAATGGCATACAATCAGAAAGTCTGACAACCACTGAGCAGCATCAGCCCAGTATCCGACACTACAAAAACAAAAAGCTTGGAGAATTCAGAGAGCAAGAACAAAAAGATGCTTAATGGCTGAAGAAGTGGATTTAAGAGGGAAGACTGACTGAGGATAAAGGATAAATAAAGGGACTTTGACTACATACTAGATTGAATAAGAGATGACATTAAGGTGTCAAAGCAATGTCTTCAAGCAATCAAAAGGACTTCTCAAACATAATTTGAGTATGCAAAACCAGTAAAAGCTACAGGGAACAGAGAAAGAGTTTGAAAGCAACTGATGCTCTTTAAAACACAAGCTTGCCCCCTACAAATGCTCCCTGTACTCAGTGATGGCAGACAAAGATGGAGGAGGAGACCTTCTCATACGCCAGTACTAGTTGGCACTTCTTTGGAGCGGGGAATTCTGGAGCCTCCACCTCTAACTCAGAAGTGGGTTTAGAACATAGGAGGAAAAAGCAGAACAGGGAGCTAATGCAAACAAGAGTGAGCACCTGTGGAATAATAAAATTCCAGCTGCGGGAAAGTGTTAGAAGGCAAGAGGATGCACTCCAAACATTTCTGGGTCATAAACAGGGTCTCTAGAATACTTCAGTCTGAGCTTTATTGTATTTTAAAATGGGAAACTACATAGAGTATTTTACTCATAATGACGGTAATTTGCACAGCCCAACAATAAAAAAATAATTAAAAAAATAATTAAAAAAAAAAAAAAACAAACAAATAATCAGAACAAAAAAGAAGAAGAAACGTTTTTAACATTCCTGCTTCTGTTGTGATTCATTTCCAAAGCTGAAGATGGAAGAACTGTAACTGGGAAAAGCTGACTCAGGAAAAATAAGGTAAATGACACTGCACCCTCTCAATGTCTGTAAAAATAACCAAGTGAGCTTGTGTAATTTCTGTGTTTTCAGACTTTTTAGTCAAGCGGAATAGGACATTGGAAAATACACCACATGCACATACCTGAAAATAACCTAAAAAAAGCGAGGAATTTGACTACATCCATTAAGATGAAGTTAGAACTCCTACCCATCAGCAGTTTTTAAGCTTTCTGAATACCTAAGGATGCTTGTTTCCCATGAGCTTAAAGTGGTTTATCCTTCATCATTCAAGTTTCTCGGTGTATTTTTTGGACAAAAACAGATTTTTATAAGTCTGTTAAGAAACAATGACCTTCCAGTTTGTGATGTCATTTGCCTCTTTTGGCAGGGTCATTTTGAACTGAACAAAATCAGCTGTTGCTTTCATTTCAGACCTTTCATATCATCTTGCCATTCTTTCCTTTTAACTCATGAGCATAACGTCAGCAACTCCATTACATCAAGTACCTGCTGAACACAAGAGCAACCTTCTAACTGACTACTGCAGGGTCATATTTAAAGACTAGACCTTAAATCTGAATAAACAAGGTTAGAAGGAGATCAACTAAACTGTGAGTTATTGATTTTTCAGTGTGAAAAGTCTCAGCTTGTCAGCCTCTTCCCTGTGCTTGTCACCTTCAAGTCCACCTTCTCTAAGTGATGGCACCCCACGAGCTTAGATGTAAGAACTCCAAAAGTCAAAATTACATTTTGACAAGACAAAGAAACATTGCCACGTTTACACAGACACATCTGACAGGTAGGTAAGAAGTTGTTTGGTCAAGTCCTCTCTAGATACTTTTTAAGCCAACTAGGTACACACTTCCCACAAACAGGGATTTTAACAAATGTCAGCTAGTCGTTTGAGCATGCAGATCTGTAGTTACCTAGGCTTCAGAAAGACCAAGCAATAACAAGCTTTATTCGAAAAAATTGAGGGAAAAAAAAGGACATATTCAATGAGTAACAAACATATTAATAACACAATCATAATTAATCTTGTTAGTCAGTCAGTTGGTCAGCTGGTCCCAGCAGATGTCGGCAACCACCTACAGAAAGCACACAATGTTTTCAAGAGCTACTATTTTGAGAACAAACCTTCCTCAAAGAAGTGTTATGATTGGATGTTTAGCAGAAATTATAAATCTTTTCAGGCATAAAGAGTTTGAAAAAATATCTCAAGACTCAAGGCAGACAAGAATTTACTGAGAAACTCTCAAAGCAAAGAACTCAAACCGATTTGTATTCTCACCAGTGTGAGGCCCTGTTTCCTGGATAATTACAATATCAGGTGGACTCCTATGAAAAACAAACACTGCAACATTAAAGATAAGGCAGAGAATAACACTCACAGAAACCACCTCCAGGATCTTTTATATATACTAGAGTAACATTACTGACAGAATGCTACGGCTCAAAGAGCTAAGAGTTTACATGAGCACAGTTCACAGGCTTTGCAAATGCCAACCCATAAGCGAAATGTGGCCGTCAGAGAATCTGAACTAATTGTTAAAACTCAGTTAAAATGGTTCAGAGATGCAACTGTGGATCCAGTCCAAGTATTGCTTTCAAAAGCAGATCAAAAGGGAGTGTGTGCCTCAAATTTTGATTAGGAAAGGAAAATTACTAAGAAAAAGCCCACATGACTATTCTGTGTCACAGGGGATTGCCTCCATTTCAAACTACCTGGAGACTGTTACAGATAAATGGGGTTTCTCTACACTCCTCATAAAGAAGCAGAATGTATTATTTTGCCTACATTCTTTTGACCTTAAATGGAAGGCACAAGTGAATTCCATTGCTAGTTCTACCACACCAAAAGAGAGGAAACAGATTCAAACTAACTCCTACTGCACAGAGACCATTTTTGAGCATGCACTGCATGAGACTGCCAAGCAGGAATTTGGAGGCATTCCCCAAAATGCTAACTTTACTAAGTCAGGGTCAGCAAGGGAAGTTTTAGCACCAACATTACATACATAATCTAGCCGTATCCTCACATCATACTGCCAGTGAGACCATTGTGGGCACGAGTTTTGGGGAAAGACCCCTTGCGCACGAGCTGTCATGTTCACTGGTCAGTGCCTTTTCTCAATGCTGATACATCCAGGACACTGGAGAATCAAGCAGAATGGATCCATCACCTTGTAAGGATGGGTAGATGCACCACTAATACTAAAATGTTTCTCTGAACATCTGAAATACATGATAGTAAGCATCAGTGCATGCATAGACACAAGTGCACAGAAGTAAGCAAGCCATAAAACTGCAAAACTAAGAGTGTACAATATCATTTCAACAAGAATGCGTGGAAGAAGAATTTTCTGTTCTTTGACACACTCCTGGTATCTTTTATGCACCTCACAGTATATCTGTCGTGTTCACTGATGAACAGGATTGAATTGTTTGTATATGGTACATTTAAGCAACAATCAGCTATATTTATCACTGTGTCAAGAATCCTAACGGATGCATTAAAGAACTGCTATAAACAGGCATTTATCATTTGACTGGAGAGTAGTATCATAAATGCCATTATTACTGCCACTAAGCTAACACTCAACAAGTTTTCATACTACACAAAGGAACATCTAAACAATAAAAGCAACTGAAAATTTTGATACTGGCTTACTTGACAAGCAGCACAGCAGTTTGCTGCTTTTGTTCAGGGAGGAGTACCGTGACAGAGGGAACTGGGGAGTGGGGACAAAAGAGGATCGTGGCTGGAAGAGAACTGAAACAGTGCAAGAAGAAGGGGAGATACAATCACTTAAATGGAAATAATAACTCCATTTATTACAGAAATAGCAGAATGGCCTCCATCAATTCATTGTTTCATTCGTTAAGTAGACAACCTGTTTGTTTTATTTTTCAGGAGTCGACTCAAGAGTGATCACTTGCAATACCTTTTACAAGATATCCTGTTTATTCTTAACTGAAATAATTTTAAAAGACATTTTGCAAGACTTACGATTGGCTTTTGTTTTCTTCATTTTGATAACAGAATTTCATTCTTGGGGTGCTAATGTAACAAACAACAGTAAAATATTTAACCCAGATATACAAACATTTCAAAACATCATCTCCTTTGAAAATATATTTTCACTTTAAGAGTTTTATGGAAGAAACATCACAAAGAAACGATTATATTTAAACGTGAAGATCTCCCTTTTAAAAGTTCATGCAACAGTCAATATTGTAGACCACAACTGCTCTGCACAAAACAAAACTATAATTGCATCCCCCAAATTATACACATTCATAGCTGCCTTTATCCCATCAGCTGTGGTGTATTTTCCTGACATTACATAAGTCATATCTAGAGAAGGAGCATTTTTTTTAAAGGACATTAGTAGCAGGTTTAACTACAAAAACAGCTTTATCTCATTATAAATCTAAATCTTTGCCTGCATAGATTAACAAAATGTGAAGGGTTCTCAAGGGCATACACTGATCCTTGTTTTGCAGTTGAACAAATATTTAGCAGCTCTTCTGTTTCTATAACTATTTTCCTGTTTTTAAAAAAGAAGGGAAAGGGGAAGGTGGCCAGACTTGCACTAATTATTCTCCTCATCTAGCCATACATTCTGTTGGAGCCATATGCTTATACATGTCCAAAGACAATAAAGAAAATAAAAGGAGGGACAAAGACATTCTAAGTTTACAGTCACACACTGCTCCTTTGAAACTGGCTAACAGGATTTAAGAATACAAGCAAAAGGGCTGACTACATTAGTGCTCTCAGAAAGCCTCCAACAGCACCCTCACCTTCCTGTGCAATGGCCTGTCTGCTGGAAAATGCCATACCCATAGCCAAAAACTGTGTGTGGGCTGCAGGAAAAAAAAAGTATATGAAGCAAATCCCTCATATTAATGACTTCACACATACATCCTTTGCACTGTGGCCCACAGCTCTTTCCCCACCCCCTGAAACCACACAGAACTGCCACCACCACTACCATCATACCATTTCCTTCCTCCTTCAGCAAAGATTAGCACATTGATCTGTCCATGCAATACACTTGGCCGTGCCTCGTGGTGGGAGAAAAATCACCCTAATTACCCTCTTTCAGATACAGTCTCTTTCAAGAATACAGCCCCCGGTCTGACACTTCACCTTATATACCTTAGGGAAAATACAAAAGGGATGATGAGATTCAGAAAGGGTTTTTCTGTGCAGAATGTTTCTCAGCTCTTGACATTCATTTATTACTCATTCCCTACCACCTTTCCTTATTTGATGATTAAATGGCTTAAAGACCACAAGCAGTTTAAAGTGTAGTTTGAAGATGCTAGCTACTATTCTGTGCTAATTTCCACGCCCCACAAAAAGAAAAGCCACTGCTTAGTCCATTTTTGCACCTAGAGAAAAACACATAACTGGATCAACACCCGTTTGAAAGAAAAAAAGTCACCTGTAATTTGGCATATGTTTTCTCTGAAAAGACCGATCATCACCTGGAATAGTCCAAAGGTCTTACAAAACTGAATTAATACTTGCAGCATACAAGCAATTACTTAATTTTTAAAGGTCCTGAATACTCATCCTGCTCAAAGTTAACAAGCATCAGAGATGCATGGGTATGCTTTTAAATCAAGCCAATAAACCACCTAACTAGTGATGGTCAGTGAGTGGTCACCCAGAAATTACTACCTAGGTTTGCAACTGCTTCCTGGGACAGTAATAACATTTAGAGGACAGTTATGCCAATTTAAGCATGATTTGACTATTTGAGCCTATACCAGTTTAGGTGAAATAACCTATGCAGATAAAAAAAAAAGATACATGCTGTTCTTGACAGGATGTCTACATTGTAGGTGTGACACATACACACAGCCTAAATGAACGGGTCAACTCCAGAGCCTGGAATGAAAACAGGAATTGCCATGCATATCTTTCAAGGATTTTATTGTAATTCTTTCCAAAGTTCACTATGATCTCTAACCATTAATAGAACACATAGGCAGCTGCTGCCTGAAGTCACCTGTGCCTTCTGTCCTCAGCCAATGTGAGAAGCAGACGCAGTAGCAGCCCTGACCTTCCCCTGAAAACTTCCTTGTGCTTTCTCTCCCCAGGTTTAGGCTGACAGGACTCACCTTTGGCGATACCTTCAGACAACTCACAGGATTTGTTTCAGGGTTCTAAAGCTATGTTTGTTCAGGCCAGCAGGGATCTGAGCACCTCACACCAGTATAGTTACTCGTATCACGTTAAGCTCTGCATGTTACACCATTACTACCAGTTAGCCTATTCACAAGACCAAAACCAAACATGGTAAACTTTGCAGGACCTCTGCTGGTATTAATTACTGCATTTCAATGTTCTCTATCCCATGGGTACTGCTATTTTCAATTAAACAAACATGTATTCTTCAGGATATCACACCTCCTCAAAAACAGAAGTCAAAACTTTAGCATTTTATATCTGTAAGTACCATTTGAGTATTGCTTTTTCTGCAGTCAGAGAGGAAAGAAATTAACTTCTGAGAAAGATGGCATCTTCAACAATTCATTTCTGAGCTACCCAGTGAAGCCAAGCCACACTTCACAGGAGGATTGCCCCACTTCTTTTGTGGACAGTGAGTGAGGTGTTCTCACATCGCAGTTCAGGAAGAGACAAAACAAGGCAGGTGCCTTTGCACTGGTGCAGACAGGCACATTCCCACCAGATGCAGCGAATGCTGAGGACCCTATTTTCAGGCAAGAAGGATAAAAAGAAGAGCTAGGAAGAGCAGCACCTCAAATGCTCCAACAATTCCCAAAGCAACTGCCTGTTTAGGTTCTTAATTTTATGGCAAAGCACTTTTAAAAGCTTAATTCAGCCTTCAAAACATTAATTTATCCTTAACAGCACTGCTTTTGGTCAATCAGACTACTTAAGAGTTTACTTTTCACTATGAGTTAAGTCCAGTATTTAAGTATGAGTAGCATAAAAAAACATTTCAAAAGGCATTTCAGTACATGTAAGACAACTCCTGTCTTCATGCAAAGGACCCTCTAACTTTTAAAAAGATTTAGGATCAAAGATGAAACCTATAAGAATATATCCATTTACAGATGTAGAGTCACACAGTTTCAGCCATTATTAAATATGCACTAAGAGAAAAGAAGCGCCAGGAATAGTTTATAGAAACAGCTGAAATGATACTAAGGAAAGAAGTTACATTGGGATTAATAATTTTGAATATATGTGCAGCATTTGAGAGCAGAAGGGCAGTATAAAAATAGATCAAACTCTTTTGACAAGCTCTCTTTTCTTCACACCATTCCAAGTTACATTGCCTGAACTGGCAAGGTGAATCAGAAAAACTTAGTTCTGCACAAAGCATGACATCTAGTCTTTTGCAGAACATTTGTCCACAAATTAAGCTCTAAATTAAGTAAACTCGATGCCATTGCTGCTCATGTACCACTGGCAAGCATAACTCACATGCCCTATGTAAACAGACTTAATCCCTTAATAAACCTCCAAAGTTTACCATCTATTTCCAATTAATGACAAAATTGTGGAGAAAAACAGTTTTGCTCTTTAGCTATAGTAAAGCAATTATATCTATGCAAAGGCAAACTCAGAGAAGGAAATCAATACTTGTGGGAAAAACGTGTCCTGCCCTAAGAAGCTCACTTCATGTGATAGGAATGGGTGTCCTGTGAAAACCACTGAGTGAGGCTGACTGCGGCTTGAACACAGAAATCACACTGTCAGACTTCAGACAAAGCACTTCTTAAACCCTAAATGCAACGTAGATTCAAAATTTCATGTTCTTAATAGCTCCACGGTGCTGAATGCAGTAGCCCCTGCCTAGGAACGCTTGTGGATTAAGGTAAAAGATGATAAGACATTAATATTTTTAAAGATGAAAGCACGGAAGAATCTTCTGAGTAACTGAAGTCTCATTCTGTCCATCAAGAGCATCTCAGACTCAATCCCATCCTTGCCCCAGGGTCTCAAAACACTTTAAAAAGGGTACTCCTGTCCGTACCCCACTGGACAGAAACTTAGATACAGAGGTGTTACTGTTCCTATGGCATCTCCTGGAAACAATAGGACCCTGCTTGGCTCAGAGGGTTTCTCCACTTCGATTCTTCAGCAGGACAAGACCCTACAAGACTTGCCTATGGATAAAAGAAGTCTATGATGCTTGCACACATTTAATTGTGTTTCTTCAGGCTACAAAAGTCTTGCTAGACTCATTTTAACAAACTCCACCAGATAGTTATGCCTGAAGAGAAATTCCCTGCTAAGGAAAAAAAAACCAACCCAACTGTTCATCCAACTTCAGCAGCAAATGCAAATAGCTAATTAACCTTATCTCCATTACACTGTCCTGACTTTGCAATACTTCTGGCACAGAAGCAAAAATGTTTTGCCTTGTCCAAATCTTCTCATGTATGTACGGAGCCTACAAACAACAGCCTATGAAGCAAATCTGACTAGCAAAGATTTAGCCTGTATGCACACCTATACTCTCAGCACTGTATTCTGTACACACACTTGCGGATGTCATTTCATCAGCATTTTGAATGGAGAAGAGAGAAATCAGCAGACGTGCGAAGAGAATTTTATTTAATTATCTGGTTACAAATAAAGCTCTATTTGTGTATGTAGGAGAGACAAAAAAAAACTAGCCAAATCCTGTTCATATACACATTACCAACCCAACGCAAATAAATCTTTTATTTCACCTATCATATTTGAAGTTTTGTCCTCTGAAATAAATGTGTACCCAAAGTACGTGTTTCAGCATTTCAACTTTTTGGAATCTGTTTTAAATACATCCCTTTTTCCTTGGCCAAAATTGGTAAGGATAAGGGAAAGCAAATTGGACAAAAGGTTGCATTATACTGCAATTGAAACACTTAGAAGAACAGCTACTTCTGCCAAGGATGATAATCACAAAGGTAATGTCTCATTTGATCCTTAATTGACCTGTGCGCTTTTAATTAGGAAGTGGGGGGGGGAGAATTAACCTGGAGCTAATTATGGTCTTGATTCTACAAACCTGCAAGTGCGTAATTTTATTCACAAAAGTATTCCTCAGTGAAGTTATGCATGAGCAAATACATTTGTAGCTTCAGGGAATAAGTCTTGAATAACTTAACCTTTTAAAGACTTATAAGTAGCTGCTTTATAAATATTTCTTAGATACAAGCCACTTTTTATTTTAGGCTTTACATGTGCAATACTTCTGAACACCAAACAGCATTTGCTTTTGTTTCAGAAAAAACAGCAACAGTTGTATCTGTGTTAGAAAATCAGTGGTAGTTTTAAAGAATGAATGTTTTAAATACGTGCCTTTATTCACCCTGCTCTATGAAACTAAGTCTTTGGCTTAATAATGTCCAAGTGTAGAGGTCTGTAGCAATGTATTTCGACCTTAGCACTGAATTAATTTTCAATGAATAACAGTTTCAGGGGAAGAAACTTCAGGACCCGTGAACATGCACTATAGTTCACTTACTGCTGAAAAATACTTTGTAGAACATGTACAGGGGGAACTTAAACTCACCAATGCTCTCCCCTGCGCCCACATCACTACACCAGTCTCTTCATTACATTCAATGGTTTGTGACCATTTCATCACTCTGCAGGCTCTGTGGACCTGTACCTGCAGTCCTGCAAGCTGCCACTAATGTCTCCGAATACTGATGATATGGGGCTCAAAATTGTAATCACAACCTCCATACAAACACCCTCTCAGCTGGTGCTGCACCACCAGATTAGGGCCTGCTTCACATCCAGGCTCAAACAGAAAATAATTCTTCCAGCTTGCTTTCCCAAGGAAATGTTTAGACTCACTTATCTGCAGATAAACATGTCTGCCTCACCCTCTAATAAGTTTTGAGCCTATTGGCCAATTATAACCAAATTTGACATCGGTTTGGAGGCTTAAAAGATATTCACTCTGACAAGTGGCAGAAAAGCAGGCAGCTGGGCTGAGAGCACAGCCCCTGTTAATGACCATGTCAAGAGAAAGGCTGGAGCAGGCACTTGAGACTCAGCTAGTGGAGACTCCAGCCTTGAGATGCAATGCCTGAAGATAAAGGTTCCTTTGAGTTTTGCTTCTTATCAAAATCCTGCAATATATTCTGTGTATGAGAGCAATTTAAAGTACTGCCTGTATAGCAGAGACACGCAGACCCACGCATCCCTGTGTGCGCGCTGTGTAAGCACTCACACCTGGGTGTGCGCACACAGCGTGACGTGAACTGATCATAAAGAATAATTGATCACATAGGAATTTCTTTACAGCTTGGTGAGGTGTTGACGTTTTAAACAGAGAAAAGTAAACCCTGTAATGCAATGCATGAAAAAAATGGCATAATGTAATCAAACACTACATTATAATGTATTTTAGTTACCTTACTACAAAAAAGTCCAACCTTCACAGAAGCTGTAATAGCTAAGTCTTTCCTTCTTTCATGCACTCGTAACAAGATTGTCGATGTAAGGCATCATGACACAATTCACGGATATCATCAGAATGTTACAATTTGTAGACTTTTTGAAAACCTTATGGTATAACCCTTGTTACATTTTTGCTACCTCAACCAGATATAACACAGCAAGAGGAAAGTGCTTATCAGAAGCCCAGTCTGAAACATGCTCTAGTGAAAAAAAGAGTTTGACACACACAAACTTTAGATGAAATGGCCATGTTTTCTAATCAGTTTTCTCCAAATTTTGCCTATGAGCAGCCACATTTTCAGTTTGTTCAAGCCAATTTAAAAACTGGAGCTCATCTCTTCTGAAAAGGAACAAAAATCTGAATGGTAATTTGGTTTACGGGGTACCTCCAAAAGATCCATGATATTTGTTTCTGTTCAGTATTTGCAGTATTTACAGCACAATGATCTAGATCATTTTGGCATGTACATGT
The DNA here is from genome assembly GCF_037157495.1 of Lathamus discolor. Lineage (NCBI taxonomy): Eukaryota > Metazoa > Chordata > Aves > Psittaciformes > Psittacidae > Lathamus > Lathamus discolor. The sequence goes on from NC_088884.1 coordinate 115,161,664, forward strand.
CAAGTACAGATACATTTCAAATTCCCACCAACTTCTTAAGTAATGACAACCAGGATGACCATGCTGCCTTACCTACTACCTTATCCTTGCAACCACCCTAAAGGTAGTAGAAAATATCTCGTGTTCTTAGAGACTTTTTCTGGCTTTTCCCATGTTCTGTCTGAAGGCTGTAAAGTACTTGCAACTGCTGGTGTTAGCAGCAGTGTTTGGCAGGACCCAGAGACACCCCTTCATTTCCCTCAGCACAATGCATCAAGTATTGTATTCATAAGACAAGGCAAAGTAGTCCCTCACAGAATTTACAGTCCAGGTAAGTTCTCTGCAGTCTACAACAAGTGATCAGTGGTTAAGAAACAGAGCAGCTGAAACATTCATCTAAACAAAAAGTTAATCTTATTTCTTGGGAATAGTAACACATCATTTCCCACCTGAGCATCAGACTTCCTCTCTCATTGTTTTCTTGCACCTGGCAACAGATATTCTGTCTTATTTATTGAAACTCTTGTTTTCTAGGAAACAATACATAGAGAAGAATGGCAGAAACAGGCAAGAAAGACTAGATGCTGGGAACAGCCTTTGTCAATCTGTCAGCTTACATCATTACCAGCTAAGAGCTCTTTAAGAGAGTTTCAAGACCCGAGGGCTTCATTCTGCAAAGCGATGTGTGATCTGGCCTCACTGCAGCAAAGACCCCAGCACATGCATCACTTTAATTACACAAGTGCACCAATTAAAATGGACCCGCTCATATCCCTAAAATTAAGTACGTTCTTAAGTGCTAAGGTGAAGCCAGAGAATTCGGTATACTGACCCAGAAGCAGGACTGCTAAGTCCGTGATGCACACACACACACAAATATAGATAGGTGCATATACAACCCCCCCAAAGGCCTGAGGGTTTTCTTCCTGACTGCACAAGTGTCAGTCAAAAGCAGCTCAGCTGAAGCCTAACGGGGTAGTAGGTTGTGGGAAGGCAGTCAAGGCCCTTAGGTTGTATCTACTGTGATGGATTCCTTATTTTGAAATAACTTCAAAACTGTTTCGTAACTGTGCAAAATTACAACACGTGGACCAGAGAATCTGCTTACAAGCAGATAACGGATTCATCATATTGCTCTAATAGTAAAGTGATGCTCTGGGTTTTTTGGTTGGTTTTAAAAAGCTCTGAAAGAAATCCACTCCCTGTGCAGGCAGCCCTGGCAGGGAAAAGAAAACAGGAGTAAGAGGAGCCATAAGTTTCTCACTAGTGATCAGACAGAGGCAATTTTGCCCTCTGTAGCCAATCACATGGTAGCCATTCTGTCAAATTATTACACAGTGCCTCCATTAATTATATCCAAAGACTGTATCCTTTCAGCATCCTAACCTTAACATGCCTGTCATTCAAAGTGATCCATCCTCAGACAAGAACAATGGCTGTTTCCCTTCTCTTAAGGTAAACTTTAAATGAAGCAGAAGAACGCATTTCAGCTTGAAAGGTAGACAGCAGAGGAATACTGGAAGTTTTTAAAAGTGTGAATGGGACAGAGAGGAATAGGGACCAATTCCTCACTATCTCTAAGCAAGATATAGGTGCTATCAAACAAAGGTTCAACATAAAAGGGGGTGGTGTTTGACACAGTGTAAAGTTAAAGCTATGAAATTCCCTGCCACACCACGCTGCAGATGCTAAAAGTTTACACAGGGTCAAGGGGCAATCAAAGCAGTTCATGAAAGGAAAAATCAGTGAGAACTATAAAGACACCAGCTCTCCCTTAGGAAGCAACCAAGCTGCAAATGACTGCATGCTGAGAGAGCCTTCTGGAGAATTATTCTTACACGCCTGCCTTATTTTTAACCCCCACCCCCCCAGGCACCATTTCTTGCACTGTCAGACATGGGACGCGAGGCAGACCTCTAGTTTTACCCACAAGAGTCTCCTAAATAGCGACAACTTCTGTAGTTTAGATTAATCGGATCCTTCAATCTACCAGCCAAACGCTATGTTTCTGAACAGCATCACCAAAAAAACTGGACTGCTGTGATCTAACTGGTAAATCAGAGTTTGTGTCAGCCCACCACAAGCAACAAAGCCCATTCCACCATGGAATTACCACTTCCCAAAGAGCCCTCTATCATCTTCAGCTACAGAACCAGACGTTACCTCGACAGACTGGCATTTTGATTTAAAAGCGCATTTAGGGAGCACTGAAGATTAATCGCCAGCTTCTGGCGCGCAAGCAACGAGATCGTATCAACGCGCCGCGTGTGACCCAACAGAGAAGGTCCAAACACTTCCTAGCAGCTTCCCAGCTAGGGCCAGCAAGTCACCCTCCGCCGCAGCTTCTTGCGCTGCGGAAAGTTCGGAGCAGCCTAAAGCACATGCTCGACACCACGGACAGGACGGGACGCACCACCGCAGCTGGGGGAGCCAGAACCCCGGGTTCGGGCTGAACGCGCCGGTGAGCTTGCGGGAGCTCCTGTCGCCGAGGCGGGCGCGGAGCCGGCTCTCCCCGGGGCCGCCCGCGGTGCGGGACGGCCGCAGGCCAGTGCTCGGGCACCGCAACTCCTCAGCGCCTCGCTCCGCCTCGTCCAACCCCGGCCGCGCAGGTGCCCTGCCGCCGCCACAGCATCCCCGCTCCGCGACACCCGCTCCCCCGCGGTGTCCTTACCGGCTGCAGAGGCTGTCGGGCTCCGCGGGGCTGCACTCCCCGGGGCTGCCTCTCCGCCGCGCTCGTACCCCGCCTGCCGCCCGCACACACACACACCCCCTTCCTTTTCCTGCCCGGCCCGCAGACTGCACTTGGGCTTGAGGTGGTTTGCAGTTCTTCCCCCACCCCCCCAACCCCCCCGCCCTCTCCAGCTCCCACTAGTGATCGCACACCCGGCCGGCCAGCCAGCGGAGGACTAGCCACCGCCTCCCGCCCCCCCGCGGGCGGCCGCCGCGGAGCTGCCGCCTCCCCGGCCCAGCCGCCGCCCGCGGGTACCCTGGTGGTCTGCCGAGCACAACGACGGGGTGTACCGGGCCCGTTACCCACATCCATTCATCACCGGCCAAGTAACCGGCCGCCGCGTCCTCCCACACTCCCGGCCAAGTCTCCCCGCACTAGGACGGCAAGACGGGAAGATTTAGGAGAAGAGAGGCCATTTACTGCCAGGATGCAATTAACAACCGAGATAAAACGGACAGCGTGGGAACGGCCGATTAAGAAATGAATTGCCGATGCATCCTACAGCATTCATACCATCAGCAATAAATTATTGTAAAGTGGAGGCTGCACCATGACCCCCGTGTGTATACTCCTGCTGCAACTTCTACTACGTGTCCCAGGCAGCCTAGTACCACCCTGTGCTGGGACAACAGAAACCTCAGCCCAGGGTTTTCAATCTCATTATTTTATTACTGCTTCCCTCTTTTCTATGATCAGTTAAAGAAAAAAACATCAACAGTTCAGATTATCATATTAGAAGTCTGTGCTCACAATTTAGTGTGTTAAAACATACATTAAAATTGTGACTTCTGAGGAAAAGGCAAATTTAAGATCTTGAGCTATGACTACATTAACACTGCAGCATGCAACAGGAGTGCACTTTGAAGTGGTTATGGAGCAGCCTCAGTGCACAGACCCCAAGCTGTAAGCCAGAAAATGCATCCCAGGAGCACACCTATGATGCACTACGGGGCCAACAGGCATCCCATGCACCAGGCAAGGCTGCAGCTTCTTCACATGCACTGACCTGAGCACCAGGTCCTCAGCACCATCTGTTCCAGATGGCAAATCTACCAGGCCGCACTTGCTGGTAGCACAGACACACTTTACCTTAACTTTGTATAATTTCAATTTCTCACACTTGGGATGAGTTAGTACTCTCCCTCACTTTCCAAGGGGGCTTGTACATTCATGTACAAAGAAGCTAGTCTATCCCCCTTTGACTAGAACATTTAATTTGCAGCATACTGTGTCAAGATTTTGGGGCACATACTTAGAGGAGAGAGCAAACTAACTTCTTCCACTGCATCTGTCTGTTCTTGGGCCCAAACCTATACTCTCTCTATCACTGTAGGCATGGTTTTATCTCTATACGTGTGTCAGTCAATACTAGATGCAGAAGTGGGGAAAGACTTATTTCTGGCTGAGGCAAATCTGGAAATGCTGTAATATATAGGAGAGAGCTATTCCAGCAAGATTTCTGTACTGGTATTCTGTGAAATCTGTGTGTGCAAGTTGTCCTTGTGCACTTCATGTCCTGCGCTATGTTTTGGCCTGTATCTTAGGCACAGTTCATTATAACACAGGTATACTCCCTGTTGTGTGCCTAAGGGTTCGCTGTCAGCAGAGACACTTCACTTTTTAATTGGTTTCCCTGCTTCTCTTTGCCTTCTGCAGACAAACAAGACTAAGACAAATAAGAAGTACTGGCTCTTCCAGAAAACAGCTGAGTAACTGCCCCATGCAGCACTGGCAAGAGAAGCCTAGAAAACAGAGAACTCAAAGAGGAAAAAAAAAAACAACCCACCCTCAGGAAGCAATAGAGGGAGGGATAAAAAGGAAGAGAAAACATAAAAATAAATAGGGAACAAAGGGAAGGTGTAACAGAATTAAAAAGCGCTATAAAGTAAAACAGTTGGCAAGGAGAGAAGAGGTGTTGTGAACATTCCTGCTTCACACTGCCGAACTGAGAGTGTGGTTGCCTTTGAAGTACAAAGGCAATTAAATATCTGCTGAGTATGTGAGAATCAAGGATTTGTGCCACAGTGCTGCAATGCCAGCGTGCAGCCCAAATGCGGCAAGTTGTTTACTAGTTGCCTTGAAAACACATGCCAAATCTTCCAAAATGCATACCCTTCCAAGCGGAGATGAATCAGCAGCCACAGAAACTATGCAGCCCTGGACCAAGCTCTGATGAAGGCATAACAGTTTCCCTCCTTTCCAGCTAATCTCACTGGATCACTTCAGACACCATTCTTTAGCTCCCAATTATATCAGGCCTGGTTATAACAACACTTGAATGAAAATGTTCAAAATATCGAGCTCCCAGTGATGATGCCGAAAAGAAGATGTGATATTCCTGTACAAGACAGTGTTTGAGGTTATTGGGTAATTGTCTAAATCTTCTATCATTGCTAAGGTAAACAGATGAAACCACAAAAATGTTAAAGCCTCCCGGCAAAGTTTTCAGCATGCTTTCACCTTCCTGACCTCAACATGTTGAGTGCTGCACTACTCCAGTCCCTTCAGATACTAGGTGTAGTCAAAGAAGAAACCCCCCCTAAACACATGCAAATCAACCATCCGGTGGAAAAACAAATATTGTGTGATCTCTTCACCTTTTGGCTGTGCTTAGAAAAGGCAATATAACCCCTTCTATTCTAGTAATGAATGCTCTCATTCCAAAACAGTAGTATTTTCTTTCTGTCTTGTGAAGAGCTCCTTGGCTTTGTGCTTTATGCATTGCTTTTCCTCAGTAAACAACTTCACCAAGTCTGTTTGTCATTCAGTGGCCCTACTTATTTCACAAAGGGAAAAACAAACACATGCAACCAATTTATTCCCATTTTCCGAACTGCTGATCAGACACTATGATTTTCCTACTGTACCAAAGTTGCAGTTTTCAGCAAGGCAGCAAGAAATGGTGTTATCATGCCAGATTAAACAGTGTTTGTTCTTTACTGTACAGGCAGAAAGATATCACATTTTCATGGCTTTCTTACAGTTCTATCGCACAATTACACCTCGTCTTCCAAACTGAATACCAAACTTCATTTGTCTTTGTTTACTCACGGATTACAACTGATGGTTCTTTACCATCTGTTTGCTGGAATATACTGTCTGTAGTGCAGCGCTGTGATTTTCAAATCAGCCCTTAAACTGTCATAAACAGAATATCAAAAAGCTCTATCAGCCAGCTAGAAAATTACTTACGGAAGAGATAACTGCCACATACACTTTGTCAAAAATGCTTCATCAGGTATACTGATCACTTCCCCAGCATCTCCTAGAGTATACTTATAAAAAAAAACAAAAAACCCAACCAAGTTAAACACATTTTCATGACCAAGAGTTGATCCAAACGTTAACTGCAGACTCAAGTTATGCTTATTTATATGCAGCACAGTCTTATTTCATACTTGCTGTGCAAAGTCCAAAGGTTTAGAGTCAAATGTACTTCTCATTACATCACTGCCATAGGATACATATGTACATATATGTAATATGTATATATCTAATATATATTCACATATGTATATATCTAATATATATATTCACATATGTATATATGAATATGTGTATTACAATAGGAGTAAAACACTGACAGCCCAACTTGTTAAAAGCAGAGGAACAAGAAGAAAGCGTACACGCTTCCCATGTGAAATGGTAATTGTGAGAGGGATGGAGAACTGGAAAGAACATAAAAGGAACTATATTTGAACAAAATTATGTAAGACAGCCATTCCCAAACTGAGATCCAGGCACTAACTCCCTCCTGGGGAGAGCAGCTGGCTGCCTGCCTCAGCATCTTTCACCAGCAAGAGGAGCCAGCAGTCAGCCATAACATCCTCCACGAGTTTCAATGTGCCAGAGTCCTCTCCTTATAAATTTCTGGCATTCACAATCCTTATTGATTTAAATGGGGCTTGAAAGCCGTCAGAACTGAATGCTAGACATCTTTACTAAATAAGAAAGTTTACAGTGCAGAAGTCTTTAGGGGAAATTTAAAAGAATAAAAACAAATTACTGTCTCTAGAACAACAGCAGTGGGGAATAAGGCCCTCCAATTAAGAGGAAATCTGTTGCCTGTGATGTTTTTAACTTCAGTTACACTACTCAGTCATAAACTGCAGACAATCCTGGATTTAGGATACATCCCAGAGCACCCACTTACACCTTCCTGATAGCAGCCACGCACCCAAGTCCGGTGAATGGTCTCGCACAAGGAGCTCTTCTCTTGCCTAAGGCTTCCTTGGACTAGGACTTCAGGCTCCACTTTTTTGTGGATTTTGTTATTGTTTCTCCAACCTTCAGCAGTATTTTATAGCTTTTACCACCTGAACCACTGACTATTTTTACAATATGGATTAATCTTTTTTCCAGTTTAAAGAAACAGCTGAGATAGCAAACTTTAACAATTTCATATTCTGAACTCTAATTAGTTTAATGTAATGTTATTTGTTCAGGACTGTTGGTCCTTTAGTCAAGTTTCAGTATAATCCCAACATAATCCCTGTTTTTTTTTTCCCCTTTTACATCTCCTAGTACCCTATGAAACATTTTTAAATGTTTCGATCTACTAAACACTTACTGTGAGCCTTGTTTTGTGCTCAGTGTTTTCTTTGATCACTTCTTTGAAACTTAACACAACAGGTGTTATTTTAATTAAAAGCAAGTCTATAATCATTCTTTTATAATACTAATTTCTTTTCACTACTACAGAGTATATTTCACACATTTTCTTCCTCTTGCAACGCTTTAACTTGGGGCTCACATAAAGAATATGACTTTTATATTTACTGTTTGTTATTTCTGCATAGAGTATATATATATATAAAAACATTCTTATTCATTCTATACTGTAATGTTATTTGATATTAGTGGGATTTCCTCTTGGATTTAAACCTTTGAAAAGGGATGGGCTTTCTGGAGAGCATAAACTGACCAATTTAATGCAATAAAAGCAGCAGTTCTCTCTGAGCACAGCTGTGCTGCCACAGGGGATAAAATCTGACCTTTTGCAGAAAGATAGAGAAAGATCTAGATATTCCTTAAGAAATCAAAACAAAGATCTCGAAGGGGCTCGATCTCGAAGCAGCCATAGAAAGTTCTTGGAACAAAACTGTTTAAGCCATTTTACTCTTATCCAGTGAGCTATATGACTACCACGTCAAAAAGAGACCCTAATGGAAGCCGGAGGAAGTCCGCAAAGCCTGCATAAGGAAAAAGGTACATTTCTTTGAGATCTTCCTTTGGACCTATTTTGCCTTTTCTACGTGTGTCAGGTTTGATTTAGAAAATGGGAGTAATAAAACAGCTGATGACCCACCCGCTGCAAAGAAGTCGCATGCTGAGAGGCTGGAGAATTCCCACTGGAAAGGAATAGGGTCTCACTTTGTTTTAAATCAGGTGTCCTTTTATTTGTGGGTACCCATTTTGCCAGCTACAGGCCCAACCATGCAGTGCATTTCTCCTGTACGTAAAGCAGAATATGTAAAAATACACAAGGAATTTATCATCTCATAAAAGGATCCTTTTCATTTGCTCACTATTATATGGTGTGGAAAGCAAAGAGAAACAAGCCATGGAAAACAAAAGAAAGCTGACATGTAGAACATTGCATGTCAGGGATAAAACACCATGAACAGCCAGGGAATTGTCATCACACTGGACTTACATCAGACTATAACCATCTCCAGCACTATTTCACTAGCTGTCCCCATACACACCAGTGTTGCATGGCGATCTGTCAAACAACTCTAAAAATAAAAGCCAAATACCCCTGCAGTTATGGCACTCCTTCCTTCCTTGATGTGCTATGCTTTCAAGATCTGCCACGTCACATAATCCACTGGACTGCTTCTCTTCTCTGCAATGCAGAGATGATTTCTAGTGGTTTTGTATCCTAGTTTTCTCCTGATGAGGCTCCAAGGAATCAGCTTTTTGATGAGTTAATGGCAGAGCACTGCATCAGGTGAAACCCAATGAGTACAACATCCAGAAAGCTTCTTTGTAGCCAGTTTGTTATGAAAAAATAAAAATTTCTTGGCAGGGAAACACATAAAACCATTGATGCATGCAGGAATCACCCACCACATCCCCTCCGCACCCCTAGCTTTGCCATGCCTTCATGCTACTCAGATTTAAAATATTCATTGTTGTATATTCCTCTCTACACATGCTGGCTAAAGGACTAGCTATGTATTGAAACTTTAGAAAGCTAGTAATTTGGGCCAAATCTTGCTATTACGGTTTCTCTCCTAAAATAAAGAGAAAAAACACAATAAAAGAACTTAAATCTTCATAATACCATTAGGAGGAAAACTTTAAAACCAATTTTTAGCCATAGAAATTGTAACCAAAGAACCCAGAGGTAAATGCTATTAAAGAAGCAAGAAGCAACAACAAAATAATCACCACTTACATATAATTGCCAATGTCCTGTTACAGTAAGAGATACAATCAAACAAATAGTTTGAGAAAGGACCCTTTCTCTCCAGCTGAAGCCCTTAACCAGAGGTTGGAGAGCCTGTTTTTCCTTCCCTGGCCTAGTCAACAGAACAACTTCAAGAGAAGCCAGGCAAAATTTCCCTGGACTACCCAAGATGTCTCAAGAGACAGATCCTGAGCTTCCCATTAGTGTCTTTTATCCCAGCCCCTCTCCTGGCATGTATTGCAGCTCAGCTGCAGAGATCCCCATGTCATTTATAAAGGCTACTACAGGCGCAACCATGCATTCCAGCCACGTTGTTAGGGCACTGCTTGGGTTTAGACAGTTTTATTGACAGAGAATAAAGCAGGGAAAACTGAAATAAGCAGGGAAACTGAAATAACTTGCATTTACCAAAAGCCATGTGAAGAAATGTCTTCAAATGTGTACAGTAACTGGATACCACAAGCTCCATTACAGTTGGTGTAGATAAGAACCGGGAGAACCACCAGTGAAATTATCCAACCTTTGTAAGAAGCAAGAAGACACTACACAAACTGGATGACAGTTACTTTCCTGCTGTGTTCTGAGACCCAGGCCAAAAAACAGGCAGATGCTTATCTGGTGGAAAATAAAGTGGGATTTCTAAAACTCCCACTGTAGTGCTTAGGTATGGTCAATTATAATAGATGGCTCTTACTTCATACTATGATGAAGTTGAAAGTGGTCTCCTTACACTGCCAAGATGTTGAGTGCAAAACTCCCCCAGAATCCTAAATATGTCTCAGCAGATAAAAGTTGCAGATCAACATACATACACTTACTGCACATAAATGTTAGCAGTCCCTATTAATAAATGCTTGCACTAATCTGTTTTTCAGCAGATCAGCAAGGCACAGGCATCTAAATATGCATGGAGGACACAGGTAATGTTATCATTGTGTATGGTGATGCTGTGCTAGAAGCAGAGCAGAGCAAGAGGGGAGGAGCTGCGACTCTAGGAAATATTTTTCCAGCAACAAATCATTTCCTTGCGTGCTGGTAGGTCTATGCGCTTTCATCCTCTGCTCCCTTTCATTCTGACCAAGCTATTTAACCTTGAGCAGCTTTCTCCAGGTCTTAACAACCTCACACAGTAAATGATGATCTAGTACCTTCCATGTGGGCTATAGGTAAAACAAGGTGTATCAGGAGAACATGTTTCTTTCTTCCCGTGCTACCAATATGGCGACATCACCTAAATCTGACGTTTATTCTGTCTTCTTAAGGCAGATTAAAAGTTTATGAAGGCTTGGTTGTCAACACCAATAATCACACACGGGCTACCTGTAAGCATTTAGGCAGTATCCTGCATTCACAGGAGCGTAATACAGAGAGGGGACCGCTGCTAGTGAAATACAACCATCCCTGCATGAAGAGCTACAGAAATCCCCTTTAAACCTTTTCCTATTACTGTTATTGTAATAATAATAAAAAGCAGCAGCAGATGAGGCACAGTTCCTTTTATCACCATCCATCACAAAGATAAAAATACACAAGATCTCTATATTTTACTTCCAGTTCCCAAGGTGAAGAAGCAATTATACTGTAGAGCTTCAGATCCCGCCAGTTCTGTGAAGTGTTTTACAATACAGAAACACAGCTTTACAAATCCCTTCCTGCTCAGCCCTTTTTGGCCCACAAGCTCTTGTGATAGAGTGGACCTGCTAAGGTTTAGGTAATGGATGGGAAGCTGAGGGCAGCGCCTGAGCGCCACTGAAACCCTGCTGGATAGATTCAAGTGGGAGGGAAGCAGCGCAAAGGGCTGGCACAAGTGTGTTTCAGCAGACGTATTTATACCGAGCACAGAAAAGCAGTGATCACAAGAGGTAAAGCTCAGAGGATGCAAATGTTGAAAACAAGAAAAGATTGCCCTGATGACTTGGTTGTTTCCTTCTCTGTCTCCCACAGACTTTCATTTTAATGCTGGAAAGAGATATACTTGTGGGAGAAAAGTAAGATTTAGGAAATCCCACTGGAGAAAAATGTTCTCTTCTACTCTACAACCACAGGATCCAGTTTTCTTCCATGCAAAAACCTCACACCTTTTTTCAGAGATCTTTCTGGAAAGAAGTTTTGTGTCTATTTGTTCAGTGTTAACCCTTTGAAGTTTTAAAGAATGCAGATACATGCGATCATAAAATGCAGAGACAGCACATACACAACATGGATTCATTTTGTTTTTTAATCAAGGGATAGAAAATCCCAGCCGTTATTGGAAAGAAAGAAGAAAACCCACAACTAAAACAGCCATTGGAATGGAAGTTGAAGAACTTTATTACAACACCAGTATTCCTCCCAGACTTACAGCTATCATGACATAGGAACTCTGTTATTCCTTTGAGGTGCTGCTTAAAGGTAGTGGCACATAGAGGTAAAGCTTTTAAAAATATGGTCCTATTTATCCAAAGCATATTTGGCTTTGGCTTTTTTTTTTCTCTCCAGACTGTGGAAAGCTATAAGCATTTTGCAATTTAAAATCGTTTTTTTGAACAGTGTTAAAGAAAGAAAAAATAAATGAATCCATCAATATCTTAGCCATAAAATTTGGATTTACAAATTTGATTACTCTTTGATTACAGCCCTTTACATTCTTTATGGGTGAGGTGCTATACTATTGGAGTAGCTGAGTTTTTTCCTCTCTCTTCACAATTGCTATTTTCCAAACGCAGGTTTTCATTGAGCATTTGACTTTAGACATGTTATTTAACCAAGTGCTTATCAAACACCTGGAAAATCACTCTCCTTTAAAAAATTTATGATGGAAAAGCAATTACCCTTTAAGCTGAGTTTCAAAGTCACTTCCCAAGAATCCTTTGGAAGCAAACCTCAGCTTTCTCTCCTCCTTAACACCCAATATCACCCAGCAAGCATGTAAACTATTGCTGATTCTACTCTTTTAAGATCTACTAATAAAATACAGATAATAAGGTTCTTTCGCAACGTATGGTAACTGAAATCCCTAAATACACCAGGATGCAGTCAGTTTCAAATATTTCTATTCATTACTGGTGCTTAAATTTGTACAAACTATTAAAGCCAAGTATGTCTTAAGGTTTTTCCAAACACCAAAAGCCAGGAGAAAATATGAATAAAAGGCCTTGACATTCCAGATGAAAGAAAATGTAAATTAAAAAGTCCATGTAAGAAATTTATGGCAAGGAAACGAACACAAACAAAACAAAACAACAAGCAAGAAACAAACCAACATCTGTAATGGCCTGTACTAATGCAGATACAGAAAGATCCCCAGCTATTAGGATTTTGAAAGTGCATTAGACAATAAGCAAACATGCAAGAGCTGCACAGAAGATTGCACAAATGAGATACTCTGGTGAGATTAACTTCACTTCTCCTTAGGTAAGCAAAATGCAAAGGCTCTACATCTATAATGCAAAGCACTGTCTTTGTGGTCTTTTGAAACAGGCAAAGTTTAGTTTGACAAAAAAGACAGGAGCAGGCAATCAAATCCCATTCCAGATTCACATCTCAGCTTCCCAATCTGCACATTCAAAAACGTTGAGGTCTGGCTAGTTTGTACTAACTCATTATGCCATCATGTTTCTGAGAATTTAACCAGCATTTACCCACTCAGCTGATCTCAACATAGTCAAAAGCCTTGCCACTCTCCCAGTCTGTGGCCAAGGCTGGAATCAATGGACTCCCCAGGTAGCCCTTCCCTCTAGGGCTTTCTTCCTCTTCCACCCCAAATTAGTGAACACTGAGAATGACAAACAAAAGCAAAAGGACCACACTGCAGAATTACCTTTTAAAGTTTTCACACACCAACATATAAACCAAACACAGCTTCTAAACAAACTCATTAGTACAGACTTGTCCACATTACCCGCAACAAACCCAGCTGAAGGGCCAGTAGGCTGGTCCCCACTCAAGCACGTGCTCACCAGGTAGGCAAACAGCCTATCTAAAGCACAAACTGCTTTTAGTTACTATTCAGTTATGCTCTTTTTTGTCCTTACCCCACCACAATGAAGAATACTAAGCTGCAAAGCTGCAGTGTCAGGGAACAGCAAGACAGGCTGCTCAGTGCAGAAGGAGCAGAGGGCAATCCCAGCACCAGCCATGCCCACACCCACCAGAACCGCGTCCCCACACAGTACCTGAACTCAAAAGGTAGAGCTAGGTTCTTTGACAGCCCTGGACACATCAAGGAGTGAGCTAGGTCTTGGGGAAAGGAGATAGGAACAGCAGGAGAGAGGACTGGAAATAAGGGTTGGAGAAAGATGGGCTTAGAGAGAAGGAGAAGGTACTCAGATCAGATCAGAACTGGAGGCCCTGGAAGGATTTGTGGGTGGAGGTCTCAGGTGGGGCCTCTGGGCAATTAAGGTTCATTAGCTTGCTCAGGCCATCAAAGAGAGCAGTGAGAGCAGTAGCAGATGGGAAGCTTACAGGATTACTGTAAGACTGGAGCTTGTTTCCCAGTTTATTATTTTGCACATGAAAACTACATGCCATAAATGCAAACACTGGAAACTGAGGCTCTCTCAAGGTCCCAGAAACAAGTTATCATCTCCCTTCATTTGCCCTGTCTGGGGAAAGCTGGGGACACTTAGATCACAGGCAGCTTCTCCAACTATAACTGGAGCATGAACAAGCTAAGACAAGACCCTCTCTTTTTCTTTTCAGGGAAACGTATTCTGTTGAAGTGTTCTGAAAGTAACCGAATTTAAAAACAACAGGCACTTTATATTGGAGCAGTGACGGGAACAGACTGTGCTGGGTAGACTGACATAAATATGCTAAATGTCTCACAAAACACACAAATTCCAAACAGCACTCAAACAATAAGTAACAGCAGGTGCAAAACTCACAGCCAGTTTCTGTGCTTTATCAAATCTCCACAGAGAATGGAAAATAAAATTAAACTAAAAGCTGTGATTTGGTCAAGGTCAAATACTTCTGAATGCATTTTACTGATGTTTAGGATTATAATTCCTTGTTAAATCATGAGAAAACAACAAGATTACCCTCAGGACCAGTTCGCTAAGCAAAAGCCTGTCACATATTGCCAATTAGCACATACATAAAGGCACATAATAATGAAACATTACTGTTCATAATAATGGATACTAGTGTTTTCAAATTCCCTAATGAAATTCTGTTTTTGCAGATATGAGCATCATCAGAGTTCTACTGATCCCTTCAAAGAGAAAGCTATTCCATAAACATACACTCCATTTACCCACACCACAACATTTACCAGGAAAAAAAGTACTCCTGAGGGCTACTAAAGTAGACTCTTATTTCACGGTTCCCAGTAGTGACAATGTTATGGTTCAGATTTTTTCTTTGGACCAGCTGGTTACCATTTACTGGATGTTACTATTGTCTCCTGGATTAAAACAATCTGTTTTACAAGTTGTAATGATGTTTCTTCTGTGCTATTACAGCCTCCATGTAAGCTATCCTGTAGCATCTCCCACAGTCTCCAAAGTGGGACCAGCAGCAGCATGAGATGGGTACATACAGTGGAGTTCAATGGAGTTTTAGGATCTGGCCAAAACAGTGAACAGATTGTTGTCAGCCATAGCTCAGCCACTAAATGATGTTATTTCAAATAAATATACTTTCTGAGCTAGGATCATTCTGTATGGAAAGCTTGCACATCAGAGGAGGACATAAAAAAGTCATGTGTTCTTAAGAAATTTATTGCCCATCTCCCTATTGAAAAGCAATATATGAATGAATTCACAGCTTACTTATGTCCCTCTTTGTAAGAGATATTTTGGAATAAAAAAAGTCTTCATCTTCTTCCATGAAGCATAGATGGGACAAGCAGCGTAAGCAGATGCAGTGGGTGGGGAGACAAGAAATCCTAATAAACAGAATCCCAGATGATTCCAATGGCCACAAGTGGGAAGCAGGACAGGCAGGAAAACAGGTAGCAGCCATTTGGTCACATAAATCATCATCTACTTCCCATTTACGTCTGTTGGTGAAGCCCACATGCAGAACAGAATAGATGTTACAGAGATACAGCTACAACCAAAATGGTGATGGAAACTTCTGGTGAAAGGTGATGGTGAAAATACCTTCTATAGATAACCTAGTGGTTATACAGTGGCAGAAGTTTTCCAGAGGTGCTGCTCTATAATTATAAACATGGACATTTTGGAAAAGTCTAGATTAGATAGATTTTAAACTCTTAAATGAGATGGTGCTTGGGGAATCAAGAAGCAGTGTCATCTGGCCTCTGAGCGCATGCATTAAGAAGCAACATAACAGCCAGAATATTCCCATTCTCATGGGAATGGCTGTGGGACAAAGGAAAATGCCAAATTCAAGCAGCTGACAGAGAAATGGCTGGTCTGTGAAAAGAAAGCAAGACTATACTGTGAAATAATGAGGAGAGTGTACGGCATGTACAGACTAAAATTCCTCCGTGCTGGGAGGCTGTACAAAGTCTTCTTGCATAGACTTCTTCATCTGTACTAAGATGCTCTTGTCTGTGAGATGTTTGATGCTGGGTTTCCTAAGCTCAAGGGTCACAAGATCTTGCATGTTTTATCAAGAGTATCATGCAAAAAAAAGAAAGGCCCAGGAATACTACAGCCCTTCCAAAATGTTCCCACTTAGGGGAGAGTCTCTCATGTCGGATTAAGTTTCAGGCTGTTTTGGAAAGCTCTTACTCTTCTGAGGAGGGATTTGGGTGTATATTTCAATACAAATTACTTAAAGAAAAAAACCCACATGTGTTTCCCTCAAGAAGTCTGGGGGTGGGGTGTAAGAGCGCGTAAAACTCACATCCTGGCCTAAGGAAAGGACTTTTCTTTTGATGGAATTAAAAAAGGTCTTCAGCACAAAATACAATAATTACAACCATAGTATTAGGACCAGTAATATCTGCCTACCTATCTGATGGGGATTTTAATGCTCATCAATGTAAGGCCTGCACTTTTGTCCTGTAGAAAATACACACACGTGCACACACCTACATTTGCTCCCAAACACATGCTGCCTTCTGCTGTATACTCTACGCAGCATATTGGCAGCATATTAAGATGCTTCATTTCTGGAGCCTTTCAAGTTGTACTATGTTCATTTGTTAGGATTTGTGCATTTCAGCAAACGACTTGTCACCTCACCAATGGTCTCTCTGCTTATAGAATTGGAAAATGTAAATATTCTGAGTAAAATTTTGCTTGCTAAGGCACATGAATAACAACAAGGTGCTTGGTGACAGCCAGCATGGCTTCACTAAGGGGAAATCCTGCCTGACCAATTTGGTGGCCTTCTATGATGGGGCTACAGAATTGATGGACAAGGGTAAAGCCGTTGATGTCATCTACCTGGACTTGTGCAAAGCGTTTGACACTGTCCCACACCACATCCTTCTCTCTAAATTGGAGAGACATCAATTTGATGGATGGACCACTCGGTGGATAAAGAACTGGCTGGATGGCCACACACAAAGAGTTGTGGTCAATGGCTCGATGTCTGGCTGGAGACCAGTAGCGAGTGGTGTCCCTCAGGGATCGGTGTTGGGACCGGTCTTGTTTAACATCTTTGTTGCTGACATGGACAGTGGGATTGAGTGCGCCTTCAGCAAGTTTGCCGATGACACCAAGCTGTGTGGTCCGGTTGATACGCTGGAGGGAAGGGATGGCATCCAGAGGGACCTTGACACGCTTGTGAGGTGGGCTGATGCCAACCTTGTGAAGTTCAACCACGACAAGTGCAAGGTCCTACACCTGGGTCGGAGCAATCCCAGGCACGGCTACAGACTGGGCAAAGAAGAGATTCAGAACAGCCCTGCAGAGAAGGACTTGGGGGTGCTGGTCAATGAGAAAATGAACATGAGCCGGCTTCAGTGTGCGCTCACAGCCCAGAAAGCCAACCGTATCCTGGGCTGCATCAAAAGGAGCATGACCAGCAGGTCGAAGGAGGTGATCCTGCCCCTCTACTCTGCTCTCGTGAGACCTCACCTGGAGTATTGTGTGCAGTTCTGGTGTCCTCAACATAAAAAGGACATGGAACTGCTGGAACAAGTCCAGAGGAGGGCCACGAGGATGATCAGGGGACTGGAGCACCTCCTGTATGAAGACAGGCTGAGGAAGTTGGGGCTGTTTAGCCTGGAGAAGAGAAGGCTGAGTGGAGACCTCATAGCAGCCTTCCAGTATCTGAAGGGGGCCTATAGGGATGCTGGGGAGGGACTCTTTGTCAGGGACTGTAGTGACAGGACAAGGGGTAACGGGTTAAACAGGGGAAGATTAGATTGGATATAAGGAGGAAATTCTTTCCTGTTAGGGCGGTGAGGCACTGGAATGGGTTGCCCAGGGGGGTTGTGAGTGCTTCATCCCTGGCGATGTTCAAGGCCAGTTTGGATGAAGCCTTGAGTGGGATGGTTTAGTGTGAGGTGTCCTTGCTTATGGCAGGGGGGTTGGAACTAGATGATCTTGAGGTCCTTTCCAACCCTAATTATTCTATGATTCTATGATCAGCAACTTTCATTGCGTAAGATTGTACCTACAGCCCTTAAGAACAGTTTTTCTGAAGCCTTTAAACAAAAGCACCTGAGTAATCCTAAATATCGTTAAGTATGAGTCCATCCAAAATGTTTCCCATCATAATTTTTCGGCCAGAGACTGTATTTGTTCACCCTTGCCTGAGGCAGCTGACAGGGCAGCTTGCCTGATTCCCCCAGCCCAGGAAGCACTTTCCACCACACCCAGAGTTTTCTTACAGGTCAAAGCTTTTTCTTTCAATTATGAACCTTGGGCAGAATGTCAAACAAAACAGTTCTTTGCTTAGTTTGGGCTACAACCCCTGCCTCTGAAGGTCCTTCCTTTCAGTTCCTCTGCTCCGAGGATTATTGTAGGACACTGCCTGACAGCTCGATATGGAGCACCTGGACACATTTCAGACAGGTTTTAGAACTGTACGGAGCTGACTGCCTAGAGATCTCTCCAACCTGTATAAAGACGTGCCTTCTGTGGTGAGAAAACTCTCCATTTGGTGCAGAATACTCATCTTTCTGCAGACTGGAATCTCGTGGCCTTCAGACTTCAGAGCTTTGTCTGGTTGCTTGCAAAACTGAGGAAGAAATGTCCTTCTGCACACATGCGTAGATGTCCTGATATGCCTCAAAGCCTCACACCTCCCAGAGGCATCAAACCTGTCACTACAAGTTGGACTAATGAAAAAGCCAAAAGCTGTTCCTACGTGGCCATCTGAGGAATCTTTTATGGCAGATTTTTTGACAGATTTGGGAGCAAGAACAGGGTGTGGATCAGAAAGGTTTTCTGATCCTATTCTACAGCCACATCACTGAACCTCCTGGCTATATAAAATAAAAATCTCTAGATAAGGAAATCAACCTAAATAAATACTTTGCTTAAATTAAAGATGATGTCTCCAGGGAAGACCAGCAGCTTTGATTTTCCAGTCAGGCAAATTGGATGTTGTGGCAAGCTCCAGCAGTAACTGCTGCATAGCTTGGCCCAAGTGCTTCCATTAGTGTGCCTCTATTTCCCCTGCCACCCATCTTCTCTGTTCAGGGTATAAATTCATTGAGTAAGGGACTCTCTGCATGCATTAGCACTGGACCCTGAAAAGAAAAGCTCTGGTCTTTCACATAGAATCATAGAATAGTTTGGGTTGGAAAGGACCTTAAGATCATCTAGTTCCAACCCCCCTCGCCATGAGCAGGAAAGCCTCACATTATACCATGCTGCCCAACGCTCTATCCAACCTGGCCTTGAATACTGCCAGGGATGGAGCATTCTAACAAATAAGAAATATATGGCAGGAATCTTACTTTGAATTCATTATGATCTGGAAGTTTGTCTTACTACAACCTCAGCATCAGATGCATTGCTCTTATTTTCCTTTTATCTGTTAAAAAATGAACATGAAACCACAAAAGGATAGATTACTGTAATATATTTGTAATATAGCAATGCATTACAAACACCCTCTCCCCAGAAATATTGCAGCATTTTAGGTACAATAAATAATTTTTCGTAAGATAAAAGTTGTTTTTTCTTGGACTGTGAGACCGGACAATACCAGGATTGTCAGCATCTGGCTCACAAGTGAGAAATGCACAGTGTCTGCATAGATTTTTTTATTTTTATTGAGGGGGGTGTGTAAATTAACATTCTGAATAAGATTTTTATGAACCATGAATATGAGCATTGACAAAAAGAACCTTCATAGCTCTGTGCTTTCTCTGACTTTGCTCTTTATTTCCAAAGCTGCTTGTGACAGCTTATTCATTCCCCAAGATTGTTTTTTCCTGGTAAAAAGAGCACACCCAACCCAGTGCAGCAATACGTGCAGATATGTAGTTTTCAGCCCAGAAGGGTGGAGAATTACTTCTGGAGGACCACAAAGGGACAACACAAAAAGCAGTTTCACATGCCCTGATCTGAAACGTGCATACTTTTAGAATAGATCCTCACTTTGACCCAAAGACCCAGGGACTCAGCAATTTCAGAAATACTGAAGAATTCTGACGTAAGCCAAACAGTGGTTTTGACACATATGAAACAGGTCTTTGATAAGAACATCATCTATATCTGGTAAATGGAAAATCTGGGGCTACTAATACACTTAACAATATTTCATGAAGCCAAAGCCTTCAGGTAGGTATTATAAGAAAATCTGGCCACATGATGGCTTTAACTTAGCAGCTCCCTTTTGTATAGTAATGTGTAGTTTACAAAGTCACTGATGCCCTCACAGTTTGACAACTGCTGAGGCAAGGAGTTTAGCCAAGGAAAGTACAGAGCCATTGACCTCAGAAGAAAATTCTTCTTGATTTCAAATCAGCAAGATGATGACATAAGACCAGAAACACCAAGTGAAGAATGTCAGTCTAGTATGCATGATCCATGAAGCTAGTATTCTCACCAAAACCCAAGAAATGCTGTCGCTGAAATTTGAGTTGCCAAATACACATCATTCTTCCCCTCCTCCTGTGCCAGAAGCTGTCCATATTACATAAAGAAACCTTGTTTCTTGGTTTGCTTATAGTCATTTTATAGGTGAGGAGTCCTGGAAGATCTCCCATCAAGTCAGCAACTTGGCAGGAAGCAAACAGAGCAATTTGCTAGATTGAGAAACTCAGTGGGGATTGTGTCAGGAGACTTCAGTGCATGCTGATGAGGTCCTGTGCTGCTAGCTAGCCTTTAGTAGTTGAGCACCTATTCCACAGTGGAATAATATAGAGGAAACTCTTGAGCGAGAGAGAGGGACAGACAGTGTTCACACAGTCCCTTGTAGATAACTACAATGCAGATTCATTATCTGAACCAATTATACTTTGACTAAACCAAAGCCCACTGGGAATGTTTGGGCAACAGCAACAAAAAGTCCTTACCCCTGATCATGCAGATGTACTCTATACCAAAAATTAGTCTCAGTGTGTGTCAAAACAGGTGCGCATTGCACATGATGAACTGCTTGCTGTCTTTCACATATAGTAGAGAACACAAGCTGGGCTATGCAAGTGTTGTGGCATATTGCTTTTTCTGCTCCACTTTATGACTCAGCAACTGTTACCTGGGAAATAAGATTGAAAAAAATCAATTATTAATGAGTAATCTTAGCATACTGCCTTCCAAACAATTCAAAGCACCCTTTACAGCATGTTCTCTGTCTCAAGGCAAGAAGTGACCCACACCTAGCACAGAATTCAAGATCCAAATATCTCCTTCTGCTTTTCTATTTGTGATGAATCAGCTGGCTGTGGTTTATATAATTTATGATAGTCGTTCCTAATATATGTCCCTCCCTCATGCTGCCAACCCAGGTTTGTTCAACTTGCTCTTGACACTCTTGATAATTGCAGTTATTGGAAATGAAAACTCTTAAGCACCCCTAGTAACCAGAGTGGCAATCACCAGCTGAGAACTGTAAAACCCTCTGGTAGTTGCTACATGCATATCCAAACATCTAACACAATATGTACCAGTATCACATTTAGATTTCCATGACTGATACATTGGGATCTTTTATACAGCAACCACTATTACTAAATTTAACTACTTCATCTAATAGCCAAAGAAGCCTTATCTTCCAAGTTATTTTCTTGTGGTTGTCAGGTTATTAACCTCTTTAGCTTTGAAAGAAATTCAAAAGCACTGTTCGCTTATGAAGGATCTCATTTCCCATCTGTGGAATTTGGAGAATTTCTGAAAGGCAGAAAAGTATTAGGCACAGATGTTCTTCCATTTATTATTCTCAAGACAGTGCATATAATGTATTAGTCAGGTTTGGGAAACTGCTTGCCAACTGATAATCAACAAGAGAAACCTGTAAATAATTTAGTGAGGATTGGTTATAGAGCTGCCTGTAGTTTAAGCTGTAACACACTGCTTGCAGAACTGTTTATAAACATTGGTATACAAAGCTTAGAGTTAATTTATGCCCACCTCTGCAAAATACAATGATGGATTAAGAAGAAAGACCCTTTCTTCTCACCATGGTTTCACCCAATAGGGCCTTAGGGTATCTATCCCCAGTTACTAGTCAGGGACAGACCTTTACTAGCTGAGCTAGTAAACCGGTAACACAGTGAAGGTCAACGAGCCCTGTATTAAGTGCAGTAGCACCAGTACCTCTGCATGAAGCAAGAGAGTTTGGGGTGTCAGAGCAGGAGTAAAAGCAGCTGAGAACCAACAGAGGGAAGAAGATCAGAGGATGGTGCTGTCTCATACCACTCATAATTCTATACCTAAAAGGTAGTAATCTTAAGCAGGACTCCTCTCATTCAGCAACTGAAGATAGATTGGACAGGGAAGGAAGAAAGTCTAAGCCCCCACTGAAGGACTCACCCGTACAACTTGTCCAAGGACAGGTTGCTCTGAAATACACAAATAATCTGGGATAATGAGATGAGAACCCAAGACCCTTTACATGTTGAAGCTCTGCTCTATGGGCTATGAAGTCACACATCTCATCTGGGCCAATGAATCTGGAATTAAACCAAACCAAAACACAAAGACCTATAGCAGGGGCTCTGGGATGCTTTTCAGAGATGGGACATCCTGACCTTGAATTCCCTTCAGTTTAGGAAGAAACAAAAGCATCCTCTCACTTGGTGAATAATCTGACTAGGATACTATTATGGAAATGAAGGCCTTTTTCTCTTCTTCTAGCTATGTTTTAAAAGGCACTGGCATCTGTGAGTTCATTTTTTGAGGAACCTAATCCTTTCAAGTACGTTATCAGTCATTTTCTGAGAATGCCTGCAACTGGGTAAAACCACTAGTGGGGCTTTTTATTGTTTGTTTGTTGGTTTGGGGTTTTTTTAGGGAGTCACCATCTATGGGACTAGGTACCACCACTGATGGCAAAATCTACTAGCTCCATTCAGACTTAAGTACCACCTTGGATTGGCTTGCACAGTGATTATGATCCATTCTGGGGACTCCAGTGCCACAAGATCAACTGCTCCTGAGGACATCAGGGGGAAAATGTACTGTTTAAAGACTTTGGTGTGTTTCACTTTCATGCTAGCAGCTAGGTTGCTCAGTGCTGTGAAGATTAGGATGAAATGCTCAGAGGTACAACTCTAGGCACCTGGAGAGCTTAACACCAAGCAGAAAAGCTCCTGGAGGGGTCAGGTACCTCCAGAGTCTAGTAGCAGCCTAGCCAGCTCTTTAGGAGCACTTTTGGATGGAGATTCCTAAGCTGTTTAACAGCCTTTGCCACAGCATTGCTTGCTGGTAGCAGGAGCAGACAGCTGTCTTTTGTAGATTATTATTAAAAAAAAAAATAAAAGAGATGGAAAATACGTCATGTCCATTTTCTCAGAAGCTCTTTCCAAGTTTCTGAAGTGCACAGCAGTTGGCACCTCCATGAGCATTGCCACCTGTAACTTCTTTTTCATTATGCCAACAGCGGGAATGAAAACCCAGACTACAGTCTGAAAGCCCCACAAATGAGAGGGCCTCATCCATTAGCTTGGATCCGTGGTCATTCTTGGTAGATTAGCCACAAGAGGAGCTGTGTAACATACTTTAGTGGTACGTCAGTTGCACAGAGTCTGCTCACAGCACAGCAGCGTGTAAATGGAGAAGCCAGACTAACGCTGACAATAGCTATGACTATCCTCAGGGTGGATAGTCCTGAGCTGTGCTTAGGCAGGAAAGGATTACCATAACCATGTGGTTGTGCCAGGATAAATGCTTTCCCCATCATTCTTCAGGTGTGGGAGGCCAGTTCTCTATCACACCACTTCAGAGTCCATTACATCTGGTTTTGATTTTATCAAATTCATAATGACTTTGTTGCCACCACTCTGGTCATATAGTGGCGGCTATCAAGTCACCAATGCATGGCTATAGCAAGGAAATCTGTATCTCAGGAGATGCATCTGCTATTCACTCCTAGGCAGTCATCTGATGCCACTAGATTATATAATGAATTTGAATCTGCCAAGAATGAACAAGAATCATATAACAGTAGAAACCTGTTTCACATACTAGATCAAAACAGGCACGAATGATGGAAAGAAACTGTTTCTAAACTGAACTTCACACATTCCAGTTGCAAAGCTTGGCAGACTATCAAGAGACTCAGTGGAGACTCTGGTCTGGGAAAAGGGAGTACCCTGTCACAGCAAACTCCACAGCATCACAGCTGGTAGCCAATGGCACAGCCCCCTAATTGAAATAAGGCTTTCAGTCATGCATTAAAAATGACAGTTTCTGAGATGGCAGATTCCAAATGTCAGCAGGAACCTGATGGCTTCTTTCACTTGCCCAAGCTCAGACTGGCTCTTCATCAACAGCACATGACTTTTGGGACCTGCAGTTGAACAATCAGCAAGTTGATATGCTGTGATTTATGAACCATTATATTCCACACTGCAGATTCCAAACATGCAAGAACAGGCAAAGATTATAGCTGCTCTTGAGGCAGGGAAACGAGTGACATATAGGAGCTTTTCATACAGGTTTTCATTCTGACCTGCTTCTTCCCTGTGCAGTGCCTCATGGCTTTATGGCGAAGCTAATTCTCGTGGGGAGCAAGTCTCCATGCCACTCCAGCGGGGGATGGTGTTTGATCAAAGATGGGAAGAGTAAATCCTTAATAGGGAAAAAAGTAGTTGGTATTGTACTTACTCATCTCCCATCAGTTTAGTATATCATGTAGTATGAGTAAATGACTGCAGTCTAGTTATTTTTCATCAGCTTCTAGAACAGATTTGAAAGTGATGCTTCATTCTGCAAACTGGGTAAGATATCCAGGCCTCCTACACATTTTACCTCCCAACTTCTTGGATAATCTATATGTATGTATCTATCTGTATATATACAAGGTAAATTTTATATATGCTGCGTGTACATTAATGACATGCACTGACATTTCTGGAATAATTTTAGAAGGCCTCTAAATTGTAATGGACATACATTGACTATTTTGTTCCAACAAAGTGGAGCCATTTTTCATAAGGTCAGAACAGTAGTGAATATATCTTTGATGATGGTCTCATTTCCAAGCACTGGACCTTTCTAATGCATTATTCTGTATTTGGGAATAGCACTGAACTTGAAATCACTGGTGGGCCTTGTCTGGAGAAACTGAAAAGAAAACTGGCTTTTGACTCTGCGTTGAGCTCTCAAGAACCTTTGGACTATTTGAACAGCAGTACCCAGATATTGGCCCTGATTATTAATAATGCTCTGGGCTCTGTAATATAGCTGCTGTATTTATCATTTTGGTGTAGCGCTGGACTTAACCACTGATCTTTCTAGCATCTGTTTGAAACTTTGTATTCTGCACATGATAATGGGGAAAGGTGGAAGAATCTAGGGTCAAACTGCAGATCTGTTGTTTTTCTCTATCTGCAGAACTCCAGCTTCTCAGCGCCATTTGGGAGGAGGAGTCATAGAGTACAGGATAACAGTGCTGCTGGCTTCTTGCTATGTCTTCTTTGCCAAAAAAGAAAAAAATATCCTTGCAAAATACACACAGCGGTGAGAAAGAGATTCCAAATGCTGAGGAGTTTGTTGCTGTAGCTGCCTCTTTCCTACTGAATGGTAAAGCTCAGCAGAGTCAGAAACGAAATCTGACTCTAAGTTGTTTTAACCATGAACCGTTTCTTTCTATGGAGCAACAGACTGGAACTCAGGCAATAAAAAAGCTCCTGCATTGCCACCCACCAGATGCCTAGAAGGTGGTCTACTACACACACATTCACTGAATTAATAATACCTCTATACTTACAAAATTCAGATAATGATGTCTGACTTCTGCATACAAGCAACCAGCACTTCAGTACAGCTCCTTATCCTGGATTTTATAACCAAATCCTGATTACTGATTATTCTCTTCAAAAATCTACATTGAATCAAGTACAAATCAGAATATTCAAGTAGCAAAATACCCACATATAAAAACAAAGGAATAATCAAAGCTGTAAACAAAACCACATGCAGTGCATATGCTTTTGAGTAACACATTGCTGTTATTTTAGACTCGAAAGAGTATGCACTCTTTTTCCCCATTTGTAGTAGATGAGAAAATCCAGATTCTATACACTTCAGTTTTTATCTGTTTCATATGAAAAAACTATTCTTTTTTATTTAGTGCCCAGTCCACTTGCATTTCTTACATAAGGGTAAAAGTAAGGCTAAGGTATTCAGTAACTGTATGCCTCTTCTGGAGCTTGAACCTTCATTGTCATCTCAAACTATATCCCATTACAACTAAGATAATAAAGTGTCTGAGAAGTGCTGGAACAATCCCTAAAGTCCTTAACTGTTAGAATAAAAACACTGATTTTTCTGTTTCACTTCTGAAAAAAATATCTCAAAACAGATTTTGTGCTATTTAAATTTGCCAAACCGATTTCTTTTAAGCTTAATTAAAGAAAATCATGATTCTCATCCTACTGGAGTATTTGTATCAGGACACCCACTGGGAATGAGTTCCATGTACAGAATATAAGCTCCTAAAATATGGGCACATAATGGAAGGATTGATACATCTTTAATGGTGACAGGGCCAAGGTAATAAAATCTAACACCACAATGTTACCTCTTTATACCAAAAATATACAGAAATAAACAAATAGAACATGTTGAGAAATTATATAGAAACTCTGTTAAACATTTTAAAGGGTAATAAAAATGCCTTTGGCCCATTAAATGTACTCTACTGACTACATGAACCAGTGCCAAAAAGTATCAAAGCTTTTACAAAGAAAAAGGTCCAAGAACCTGGTAGTGTGTGTCGTTACTGAATAATTAAGTGAATGTGCTGGGCGTAACCCATGATAAAGTATACAGGACATTTCAAGTGCACACATATATGCATGCACATATTACCCCAATATTGATATCCACAAGCACACTTGATGTGGAAGTTAGAACCCATGTGATAGTTTGGAAGGGATGTGACACAGTCAGTCCACATTCTGCCCGTATCTCTTCAATAATGTAATTTTTGCAACTACCTCTAAAATTTAAAACCTTGCAGTACGTTCTAATATTACTTTAAGAAACACGATTCACCTATAAAAAATCGCTTTCCTTTTCTCCATTATTTTCACCTTGAGGACTAGAGCAAGTTTCTGTTCACAGGCAGATGTAAAGGAGCATCTCACAGTCCCAAAAGCAGTTTCATCTGAGGACTGAAAAGTTGTGGACAGAGATTTTTTTTCCAGTTCTGGAAAAGGCAGAGATCAAACCTAGAAACAAGTGGTTTTTATTTTACCTCAGAACTGATTTATCGTTAAAAAAAATAAATAACGTGTATTACCCTATCTGTATTAACATGTATATCTCCATTTCTTGTGCAGTTAATTTGTAAGGCAAAATTCTAATCCCAGTAATTAAATAGTAATAGCTGTAATTAAAATTACAGCTATTGTAAATTCTTTCTCAAAAGTAGATATTCTATCTAGTGCTACCATCAACTCCAGACACTGTTCTGTGACTAAATCTAGGTCTACCTCTTTCCAAATCATAACACTTTAGTTTTTGGTACTATACATAAGCCTACTTGCACTAATACATGCTTCAAACTTTTTGAATATATTTGCTCTACTATCTCTTTATGTGGCCAGAAGACAGAGGAGAGACCCTGAGCCTTAAATAATTACTGCAAAACAGTAAGAATCCAAATTGTTCTTTCCTATAAGCTTCCTAGTCCATCTTCTCTGCTTCACATCTTCCTTGCAAAGCCTGTTAATCTTTTACCAAAATTTCACATGCTCTACTAAATGCCAACAGCCCACAATTCACTAATCTCACTGCCACATTTGAATTACAGTCCGTTAGATTTAACCTCTCAGACAACGACAAGGGGCTCTTCTTTAATGTTATTCTCAAGTCATCTGGCTTTTGAAGAACCCCGCAGACAGAAAGCGTCTCCAGAAGTCACTCTGCCTTAGTTTGGATCCTTCTAGTATCAGTATTATAAAAAAAAAAAAAAAAAAAAAAAAGGAAAGAGAATCATGTATCAAGAGGATTTGGATAGCCCTGTGCAGGTGAAGGGGAAATTGATGACTTGCTTGGAAAAATCCAAAGGCAAAAGAAATGCAGATAAAGATTTTCACTTTGCTGTTTGAAACAAGCACAAAAGGTTGGCAAGTCAGTAGAGTGGGGTTACTCCAGTGACTGTGTACACTCCTGTCTTTGTACAGGAACGGTAATTCAATCTGTTTACAGTGACTTCTACTGTGACCTCTGGAAGACGTCACAATAAACTCAGGATGCATCTATGAAAAACATGTTTGAAAAATTCATAGCTAACCAAACGACAGAGAGTTTGGCTTCCCTTTTGAACCAGATGGAAGAGATTTAGCATAAAGCCCATGTAGTTTTATTTTCTTGTGTTCAAACCCAAAACAGCTGAGGTCTAAGTGATTTTGGATCACTAAATACATGTCTGATTTTTCCCTTTACCTAATTTCATTTTTCTCTTGCTGTTGAATTTACTCATCTTTCAGCTGCTAAGCTAATATATGGCACATCAGCTTTGTGGAGTTTTCCGTGAACATTACTATATAGGGCTGCAGTCAGGTTAAAACAACATGTATGCACTCACGGAGGCAAGAATATAGAGCCTCTTCCCTATGCTTATTCTAACAGCTTTGGCCAATCAAAATAATATTTTACTGAAGAGTTTGAAATATTAGAATGGCACAAGCATAAGATTTATGATTCAGTCTCTTACACATCCATTTTTCTTCAGATAAATTATCAGAAACATGTCTAAGTATTAACAACACAAACTAATTGACAGAAAAAATCTTATAATAAGGAACAGCAGCACAGATATTGTCTTATCAGCCAAACCAAGAATAAGAATAAAGACATGAGAAAGAATTTCATAGAGAACATTTGGCAGCTGGCATAAATCATAGGTGGGTTGAATGAGGTGCTCCCAGAGGTATTCTAGATCAGCTTTTCTGCTTTAGCAATAAATGCAAAGCCCATTATGTTGATCATACATAGAGTATTATCAACAATATGCATAGCTCAACCTACTAAGCTAATATAGTTCACATTATCCTGCCAAGCTCAGTCATGAACTGCTCTTGTGTTTCGTCATTTATTTAACTTCCACATTTTGTAATATTTTAATTCACACCTAAAATCATACAAGGCTATTAATGAAATAGAAGGTGGTTTAATATGATATTTTCAGCAACGTTTCCTGGAAAGTGTGTAAAATTATATACGAATCCAGTTAAGTCCTTGCTTTCCATTAAGAAAAGCATTTCTCACACACAAATGCAAAAAGTTATGCCTAAAGGTGTGAAATACAAATCATCCTCCTTTGTCTGATTGAGAGGGTCGCAGGGATAGTTTAGTCTGGGAGGGACCTGGGAAGTTATCTAGCCCAAACTCCTGCTCCAAGTGGGGTCACACCAAGTTGCTCAGTGATTTCTTCAGCTGCGTCTTAAAAAGAGCAGAGACTACACAACCTCTCTGGATAACACAATACCCCAATAAGACAGAAATTAATTAAATCCAATGCAATAAATCTTGTGGACAAACCCACAAGCTGCACTCTTTTTAAGATGTACATCCTCTCACAAAGCTGGAGACCTAAAAAGAAGTGAAAAATAGTCTTCTATTCCCATTTTTCACCCACTTAGTTTTTCATTACTTGAACTACTATCAGTGTGAGGCTTTTCTTATTTATGATTCAAAATATGAAAATGGCTTGAAAATGAGTAGTTTTTGGTTTGTTTTTTTTTTTTCAAATACCGCATTTTGCTCTCATCAGTTGTATGTGAACTTACCTGAAACCTCCTGGGACTGCATACATTCATTCCAGATGTACCTCTGTCCACAGCATGTGCAGCAGCAACAATAATAGCACCAGCTTGGTGTCTGTGCTATTGCTGCCCTTCCTGTGGCCAACTGTAAATGAATACAAACGATCAGCTGAAGTTTGCAGTATTTTTGCAAGCAAAACTCAGCTAGGCAATTTGGTCAACCATGATTGTTCTGATGTTATAAAAAAAATCACAAATTCATTTCAGCTCTTCCTGTTGTAATAGACTTGGTCATCTGTTACAGTTTTATACAGCACTTCTATTTTTAATGTGTGCCTGTGATAGGGGTTTTTTTCTCAGTTTCTCCCCAGTGAGGATAGAAAAGGACCTGATTAGGGCCATGAAACTTCTGCTGGGTTGCAGAGCAGTTTGTAGGAAAGGTCCTGCTAGCTGGCTATTTTTATTTTCTGGCATCATTAGATGTCTGGAAAAATGCCCTGAAAAACTGGGTCCAGGCACATTGACTTCAGAAATTGTTATATATTAACCAGAAATTTCCTCTTTCCCCACCTACTTTTAAAAATTTTAACAGTGGAATATATTGAAACATGCAGAGAACTATAAACCAGCCAAGTGGACTTACATAAAACTCACCAAAATGATCCACTTCGGCAGTGGAATAAATCAGAGGAAATATCAGCTAGGAAAGAGGATATCCAAAGAAAGTGACTGCAAACCGCTAGTTAAAATTGAAGTGTGATACCCCTTTCAATTCACATTTCTTTATTCTCCAACAGCCAATGACATTTTCTAAATAAAGAACTTTTTCTCTGTTAAGAGATTTGCTTTCAGGGAAAACTCCCTTCAAAACCATTTTATTTGTCATTCTCCATAGAAAAAAATTAAAATAAAGATCATCCTTTCCTTTGGAACAGCATGGAATGTTTACAGGCTGATCACTTCAAGGGCACATTTGTCCCTTGGTGTTGGATGTAAACGCAGTCACTTCAAGCTGGCTAATGAGCATCTCCTGGGAGACAAGTGTTGAAACGCATATGACAAGCCCTATTCTTCTGCCAGATTGCTGTCCCCAGCATTTTATAGGCCAACATCTTTTGTCTGTGGGGAGGAAGGAAGCCGAGTGCCTCAAAGATGAGGGCAAGGTTGGAAACAGCGATCAGAGCCTGAATGCTCTGGCATCTGTTACAAGCACATGGGGTTGAAATGATATTTCTGAGAACTCCCATTACTGTTTATAACTATGTATTCCAAGAAAACTCCCAATATAGTAGCCATTGTGAACAAAGACTGCAGGCTAGAACCAACAGATGAGCTAACCTTTCTGCTTTCTTGGGGCATATTTTCTTTGGCCCAGAGCTGCAGGTGGGGACAGCCACTACGGTGCAAGGTGCAGGAGGCACCACAGGTGCAGGGGAGGAGGGCTGGCTCCTGCCTTACCTCAGCAGATCAGGACGCAGCCAAGAGAACAGGACTGAAATGCTCATCGATGAAACAGCAATCATAACCAGGCTTCTCTCATCCACCCTGCTTCTGTAGTTCAGAATGCTTTGTAAGCATGGGAGCACACTGGCAATACAACACATAAGATTTTGGCTTCAGCTTCTGCTGCCCAGACGGGCTGTGGTGAGGAGTGGACAGGCTCCTTTTTGTCCCTTTTTCTGCCAAAGATGGGCAGATACAGAACCCCAGGAGCTGCCGTGCGCATCCCAACCACTTCTCTGGTTCCAACTTCTCAATCATAGTGTTTCAGAAAAAAAACCAAAACCCAAACAGACCAGTCCTAACCCTGATGGTAATCGCAGCACCCAGTAATGGTAATCACAGCAAGCAGTGCAGCCATCACTTTAATCGCTTCCCACAAAATACCCTCAGAGCTTGAGTTTTGGCACTTGACTAATATCGAAGTCCTTACCTATGCTTTCGTTCCTATTTTTATTTCTCCCCATAATATTGGCTTCAGATTTCACTGGTTTGCTTACTTTTTAATTAAAGACTTTGACATTTCGAAGCTATGTTATATTTCCTATCTTGGCAATATTCGAAGAAGGACTACACAGATGGACAAATAATCATATCAAGATCTGAGGTAACACTTCCCTTCATCTCGGTCCACTTGGGTAAACTCACACCATGTGCCAGCTTGAGCTATTCTTGTAACAAGGGCTGTAATCCTTGCTGAAACTTATTTAGGAAGGGTAATTTTGGCTATGCATAAGAGCCATACATTAATTATATTACAGGTGAAATCTGCTGGGAATGGCTCTGACATTTATAAGTTACACAGACAGTATATATTACAGAGGCTTCAAATTCTGAGCAAATGTGACAGAATATATTTTTATATAGTAACTTTACCTGCAGTCTCTTAAAAAGGAATCACCAAACCCGCTTGAATTCTATGACTTTTGTTGCTGTCTTTTGGTTTGCTTGGGTTTTAGTTTTTGTTTATTCAAGTCTCCAGCCTTTACAGTGCAATCATTTCACTTCAGTTCTTGCTAGGTGTTCCCTCTGTGCAAATGCACTGTAATGCTATCTCATTTCTGAAGAGGAGTTTGAGAGGCTTGGACAGCATCTGTAATGAGAGCTGCGTGATGGTGCAAACCTCTACTGTCTCCTCTCCCTTTCACAGGGTGCTGCATGCATCCTTGCACTTTTCCCAGGGAGGAGAAGAGCCGGGTGCCCTATGAAACAGCAAAGGCAGCCTGAACCACCCCTGAAATGCAAGCATGTGATAAATGTGATGGTGGCTGATCCTACCTTGGACATGAATAAGCTACCACAGCTACAAAACCTGGTTTCTTTGCAGATATCCATCTCTTTACACCAAAGTTGCCAAGTTACCCCAGCAAACTCTTGGATATCTGTTTCGTTACAGTTATTTGCCACTGAATTAAATTCTTCTGTAAACCATTTATTTCTTATTGTGCTCTGGTGTATTGGGGCACCTGGGGCTCACTTGTAAAACTGCAGGCAACATGTTTCTTGCACACAGCGTAATTCTCATGTGGAGTTTTAAAAGTTAAAGCCAACTCTCCCACGTGAAGGTGGTCTATCAGCTGTAATCCCAACAGGTAAATGGCTGCTTGGCACAGTCTGCATACAGCACACGTTGACATTTTGTTGGACTCATTTCCACAGCACTGCTTTTGGCTCCTCCATGGCATTGCAGAAGGGAAACGTTCCTGCCACGGGCAGACTGATGCATAAAGCCAACGATGCGAGGCATGGAAACCCTCTCCAACATGAACAGGGAAACTCTGTCAAAACACAAGGTACTTTAAGATATCCCCTAGGAAAACAGCAGCTGCTTTCTCATAAGAGGGTGCAGTGGTTACCAGTTGCAGCCATCTAGGCCAAGCCCAGGGATGATTGTTGCTGAGCCCTGCACTGCCAGGGCACAGTTCCCCTCACAGCTGCTCTATCTGTACCAGACTCCAACCTGACCAACTTCAGATGACCTCTTTTGTCTTCACGGAATCTATAAATACCTATTTCCTCCTCTAGTTCTAGCATAAAACTTCCCTCTTAACTTGTATCTGCCCAATTCTGGAGCAGTGCCATGCTTTAGGTTTGGCATCTTAGACCGCTACGCAACAAGAAGAGGCCAATGCTGCTAACTTGAGGATAGTTTTGTTACACCATAGGGTGGACAACATGTAGATATGGACCTGGGAAGCATCAGGACAGAACAGTCGCAAAGACTACAGCTATTTTTAGCTGTGCAAACATACAACATATCAAATACTAAATATGTCACTTGTCCAGAATTAAAAATTGCCACTGCTGGCTCTTAGGCTGCTGTAACTTTTAGGAGAAGATTCACACTGTAACTAGACTCACATATATAATTGCACTCATTCAAGTTCACTTTGACTTGTTACCTTCTACATGTGGAATAATAATGATGTTGAGAATAATTTTGATAAAACTCACCCTCTGTATGAAGTGACAAATGTAAGGGGTTTAGAAAGTGTGTATATTGCCTGGGTCTGCAAGGAAGAGAAGCAGCCTGCTCAATTTCACAACAATAATAATTTTGTTTAAAAAGTCTAGGAATATAAACATTGATAAACTTGCCTTACAAATGTTATTGTAAGGATGCCTGTGACAGACTGCTTGAAGTCAAAGCCTAATAAAGTAGTTATCTTCAAGTGGACTTCTTACATGTTTAGGAAGAAGCACGTGCATCAGAGCTTTGCTGGGTTCCAGGCACTGAGTATTGTGTTTGCAACAAGTGGTGCGCAAATTGCAGTCTCTGGCTTACTCCAATGGGCAATTCCATGGGTCCAGATCCCAGGTCAAAAGGTTGTACATAGGGTGTTGCAATGCAGCTCCTCTGTCCAGAGCCAGTGACCAAGAATGAGAGATGAGCTGCAGACTGTGTTTTGTGTTCAACATCTTCCTGAGTCAGAGAATAAGTTTTTCTATTCTTTGCCTATATCTGCATATTATACCTATGACAACCATAACAAAAGATAATTAAAGCCAACCTGATTGGAATTAACACAATAATAAACAGTTTGCTTAATATCTCTGACTAATTTATAAGTGAAGCAAATGCTTCTGTACAAGCTCTCTGTGTGTGTGTGGAGGAATTTTTTTTAAAAAGCAAAATATTTAGCTTACTTCACCTGAAAACAATCTCCTTTTTGATCCTGCTTGAATGGCCAGCATCACTTCTCCAGTATCATCAATTCTTTCTTCATCTCCATTTGCTGTCTTTGATGCATCGTCTCTGGCCAACTGTTAGGAGTCTAAGTAACATACCAGGATGTTTTTTATTAAACTAACCCCAAAAGTATTTAGTTACTTTTACCTTACTTAGAATTTCCATTAGCAAGGAAAGCTGTATATTAGCCTTTACTTCAGCTATACAAATTTCACTTCAGCTTTTTTGAGTATACGCCTAGTGTATCAACATCAATATTTGAACTGAGCTTGCCCGAAATCTCTGGTAGAAATTAAAACGTCTTCATTTCTGCTCATTAGAGGACCTTGACCTGCCCTTTTACTAATCTCTTTCTACCTAGAGCAAAGTCCTTTTCCTCATATGCCATTTGTTGTGACGTTTGATGCATTCCTAGAGGAGGAAAATTTAGGGGACGTTCACTGTTATCTTTCACTATAGGGCCTTCATTTCTGCGTGCATGAACACATACAAGCCATATAGATATTGCAGTAGTCAGGTTATATCATTGACTGCTGTGCCTGCTCTTTGCCGGCTAATAAATCTTCCCTGGGATTTATTATTATGCTACAAACCTCAAAATAGTTCGAGGTTTGAACCAGACCAGAGCACTGATATAAACATCATACCAGCATGTGCCTTTGCTGTACAGATTATACTCCATTTAAAGAACATCTGTAAGATTTAAAAGATGGTGCCAGTTGTGTCAGGGACAACAGATAATGGTCTGTGGTGAAACACACGAAGATAGAAAAGTACTGTTTGTCCACTTTGGCTCCTCTCTGAAGAGTCCGGATTTGGCTGCTCCCTGAAAAGTCCATCTTTGGTTCCTTCCCAGACAGTTCTGCTTTAGAAATCCCTGGAAAAGTCTCAACCCTTGGAGACCTTTCTAGATATTGCTGGCCACTTCTTCCAATGTAGGCTGGTCCCCTGCGCCAGAATGAGTGTGCATTTTTATCAGTATAAAAGCCCGAACCTCATGCGATGCTGAGAGGCAGAACCTCATACCACCCAGGTCAATGTTGCCTCCACAGGGATGCCCGCTAAGATTGAGCCTGCCACCTCACACTGTGATGATGATTCTCAGAGCTGGTTTCCTGATCATCTTCACAAGGTCCTTGGGGTTGGTAAGATAACCAAACATCAGAAATATCCTTTACTGTATCCCTTTACTATCTCTATATTTTCTTATATTAACACACTAGGTGCGAGTTGTCTATTTGTCTCTCATTTTCTCTCACCTGGAATCCTCGAACTCTGGCACTCCAATTCAGTCTTCTTCAGATAGGACCTTCAGTTACCCCTCTGTATGCTCTGGTTTCCATAGGAATCCACTCTCATTCAGTACAGTTCAACACAACGAAATGAGAGCACCTCCTAAAGGTACCATCCCCACTGCTCTTGGCACATTTTAAATGAGATGCAGATCCTAATTTTCAATTACACTGGGACTGAGATGAACAATGCCCTCAAAAGCTGATTAATCAAAAGCAAAATTTATTCTCCTCCCTCCCTTTATTAAAAAAATTATTATTTGAAGCATCAAACTACGTATAATAACAAAAAGAGCCTTTACCATAGGGCGTGTTATGCTCATCTAACACAATCACATTGCCAAGTTCATTGAGAGTAACAGAGAACACACTGATGCCTAATCACTTGGGTCATTAAATAAATTTCTCTGGGCTAAGCTGTCTTTTACCCCCAAACACAGAAAATATTTTGTGCATTAAAACATGCTGCAGGTTCATGCCATGTGCTCTTTGGGGTACCATTCCTACCCTGCTCCATGAGAGCCAGCTGGGGCTGGACAGGCACCAGGAGAAAGAATCCTAAATGAGAGAAAAGGAGCAGCTCCTGAAGGCTTCCTCCATCCATGGTCCAGAGCACCAGCCTGGCCAAAGCAGGGGATGCCCAGGACTGTGAGAGGGAGGCGAGGCATTTCACTCCTCCAGCATCCTCATTGACCAGACACTGCTTGGTCAAATCGTATCTGGTACCTAGCAGTATGTAGGTAGGGAGGTCTAGATGGACAGGAACTCCAAAGAAGGTAGCACTGACAAAAATGACACAGCAGGGTCTCAAACTGTGGATCCTCATGTAGTTATTTATCTCTGGCTGACATAGAAACATAGAATAGTTAGGGTTGGAAAGGACCTCAAGATCATCTAGTTCCAACCCCCCTGCCATGGACAGGGACACCTCACACTAAACCATCCCACACAAGGCTTCATCCAACCCAGCCTTGAACACTGCCAGGGATGGAGCACTCACAACCTCCCTGGGCAACTGATTCCAGTGCCTCACCACCCTAACAGGAAAGAATTTCCTCCTTATATCCAATCTAAACTTCCCCTGTTTAAGTTTTAACCCGTTACCCCTTGTCCTGTCACTACAGTCCCTGACAAAGAGTCCCTCCCCAGCATCCCTATAGGCCCCCTTCAGGTACTGGAAGGCTGCTATTAGGTCCCCACGCAGCCTTCTCTTCTCCAGGCTGAACAGCCCCAACTTCCTCAGCCTGTCTTCATACGGGAGGTGCTCCAGTCCCCTGATCATCCCCGTGGCCCTCCTCTGGACTTGTTCCAACAGTTCCATGTCCTGTTTATGTTGAGCACACCAGAACTGCACACAATACTCCAGGTGAGCTCTCACAAGAGCAGAGTAGAGGGGCAGGATCACCTCCTTCGACATGCTGGACATGGAGGAGGATATGAAATCTGTGCACTGAGGTAGTGCTGGACAAGGTTCATAACCCAGATCAGAAGGAGCTATGGATTCGTTTAGCCAAGAGCCAAGCAAAAAGCTATCAATCAGAAACTAGTCAGCTCCCAGAGCAGCTGGATGCCCCTTCCACTGGGGCATGGGTTAGCACAGACTCTCAGTGCTCCCTCATGCAGCACTTTAAACAGTGTGTGGAAAAGGGCAGCTCTGACTTTGCACACAGCAGCGGGTATAAAGCTTACTTTTAATGATTAGATGAGATTTTCCAGTCCATTTCTTTCCCCACAGATTCTGGTGGTACACAAGGGCTGCAGCAGCTCGAGGTGTGTTTCCCACTCACAGTCCCATGGAACTGCTCTGCAGAATCTCTACATAGACTTTAGCAGAGGTGGCTATGCCAGGAGCTGGAAGAAGTTCAGAGAAGCAAAGTCCAGAGGGAATTTGAGATACGGCTGCTGCTGCTGCCTCCAGACAGCACAGGATGGGATGGTGTAATTTGAAGCAGCAGTTGGCACTGGTAATGTTAAACAACAGTTCCTTCAACCTCTGGGTATCCCAGGATCATCTGATGAAAGAAAAGGATTTCTTTGTGCTCCCAAGTACACCATAAAGATGAAAAAGCTATTTGACCTCAAGGAAAAAAAAAAAAAAAAAGGAGAAGAAAAATGTGTACAGTTTAATGATGAATATAAATGTAGAATAGGAAGGGAAGAAAGTCCCCTCCCATGAAGCTACACAGTCTGCATTCTGCTTCAGAGCATCCTTGTCTCCTGCTTGCTGTTTTACCTTGCCATCGCCAGATCTTCCCCCTTTTTCAGACCATGCTCTCATGAATCTCTGGCCTGGCTGGCTGCTTCTGACAAGACCTCTGTAGCCACAGGACCTATCCAAGGAAAGGAGTTGGAGCCTGGATACAGCTGTGGTGTTGATGTTCATATATTGATGTTCATTTAACTGTTTGCACCTATTCTGTCATTCCAAATTATGACTCTCAGTTTCACAGTGGCAGAACATTGTTTAGCTAGTGATCCAGTCCTCCCACAATGCACCGCACTCCTTGACAGCTAATTGCCATGAAGCAGACAAATACAGAATTCTCCTATTACAATGATTTAACTGCCTAGAAGATGATTGTGGTATCAGGAAAACTGTACCAAAGCTCTAGAACCTTGTAAAAGACAAACTTTAAAAGCAAGAAAATAGGCTATTGATGACTTTTTTGGTACCATAGGCTTCCCCAGCACATCCCTAGAAACTGATCTCCACTGAGTCATGCATGGTACTTGCCAGCTGGCGTTAAACCATGACACCACCACAGACATCTACTTGGAATAAATAAAAAGGAAAGCACCAAAACCTAACATCTCTCCAGATTTTGCAGGAGCTTCTAGCCAACTATGACATGAGTTCTGTTAAAACGGGGGAAAAGCACTTGATCAGCCACATACTTGGGAAAATATATAAAGAAATGAGGAATATGCAAGATTCAAAGACAAATTTGCATCCTTATTATAATACCATTTTATTTTCATTGATATACACTGAATTATTTCTGAGAAAGCCCAACCTATTTGCTTCTCCACATACCACTGGTCAGAATTTCCCAGAAATCCTTTATTGCTTGTCAGTGGGTACCACATGAGGAAAAAAAAAGTCACACAGCAGATTAATTTCACTGGGGTTGATTAAAGCCAAGTGTAAGTAAGTCCAAGATTGGGGCCTAGGTGCTATAAATATGAAGCTGCTCTATTTCATAATACCTACCTGCCTCCAACAAGCAGAGGCTGGGCACATACGAAGAAAAGCATGCCCTATATTAAAATTATCTATCTATCCATCCATCCATCCATCCATCTATCTATAATCCTTCCCTATAAAACATAATTTCTTTGCATGCAGCAGGAAAAGGTGATTGCTTTTATATGTCATGATCAACACTTTCAATAATGGAAGTGAATTTGAAAAAACAAACACTCCATTAATTTGATCTGAGTAATTCTCAATCCACCCCTAATGGACACTTTGAAGGGTTTACTTAATTCTGATTTGGTAAAATCTAATTTTCACTTAGTGAAAATGCCAATAGCTCATCTTTCATACAGAGCCAAGTTATTTATGAATTTACCATCTTTTTAAGTCTTAGAGAATATTGATCCAAGCACAGGGTCAAAAATTTTATGTTACATTTGAGTAGAAATGCATAGCTATTTAATTAAATTCAATCGAACCAGCAAGGTGCTTGAGTATGCAGATTTGTATCAGGGAAAGATTTCCACTTTCATACCCAACCTGTTATTGCTCATGCAGAGAACTGAACAGCTGAGATTTGAGAAACGAAATACAGTTAGGAAGGATTTTTACTTGTAGTGATGCTCCTGTCTCTGGATAGACATGCTACTCGCCTGTTTTGTCATCTACCAAATGAGAGCATTCCTTCAAGTAGATTTGTGACACTCAGATACTTAGTTTTATTCTGATCTCAGTCATTGGGTGAATGTCAGCAGAAGATTAAATACAGCTTTGATAACAGTCATGTTTAATTTGGAGGGGAATAAGTTGAAATCAGTGACGCTGTATCTGCTTAGGTTATCAATGATTTTGGCCCTACATTTTTCTTCATGTGTTTCCCTTCTGCTTAATGGAGTTCAAGGGAAAGAAAGAGTTATGTATGTGGGATATAATTACTGCTTTGGTCTAGTATCTTGAGTTATTTTTCCAGTGGAAACTTCTGGGTGGGAAAACTTGACACTTTGGAAAACATGCCAAAACTCAGTGCAAGTTTATATTTACCAAAGGAACATTTGACATTTCATTGATGCATCACAAAGAGAAATAAGGGACACACCTGACAGGATTATCTCGTATTGACATGCTTTAAAACAAACAATGGCACTGCCCAGCAGTAAGAAAAAGGAAAGCAAAGGCATGCGTGCTGAAAAGGAAATAACTGTGATTCCATGGAAAGTGTGAATATTACTTAGAGCACAATGACACAATCTTTCATTTCAGTATAAGGAGAAAGCTTTCAAAATTTACTCAAAACAACAGATATTTTTTAAAAGTTTAAGGTATTTCTAGTGCAAATATGAAAGTGCTTTATTACTAAATATTTGGGGAAAAAATTAGATTTTATGGAAAATACTTTTTCCAAATCAGCCACACGTAAATTTGAGCATGGTTATTTTAAATTTTTTTAGTCACACTTTTCCTTGCACTCCATCTTACTATAACATGCCATTCTGACCCAAGACAAACTTTCATGAGACTGCTAGATTTGGGCTTATCAGAGATGTGAACACTTTGCCTTATTTTTTGGTCACTGATGCAAGTTTCCTATCTATGCCAATCTCAACTTTCATGGTAAACAATAATGAAAAAGACCTTCAGGCAAGCAATAAAGAGCAATATAAAAGCTCATTATAAGCCCAATTCATAAAATTACAGGCTGTAGTGTGCAGTTTGCACAAGTAAAACTGAAAACCAAGTTCAAGCACACCAAATGAGATTATAAACTAGCTCTTGTTTTTCTGTCTAGGAAAAGCAATTCTTTAACGAGCTTGGAAACACAGCTAAATATTTTCTTTCATAAATTCAAGAGAAAGCCACACCACTTTTGAGACTTCTGCTGGGCAGCTTTTCCTCCTCTCTCTTTTCCCCTTTTAAATTTTAAATACTGCATAGGAACCACTTTCTCTGTGAGGTTCCCATAGTTAGGACCAAACCCTTCTCAGAGGAATTTTGGCACCTTATTAATTAGTTGGTTATGAGAAGGAGCTGCACTCTTTCAGTGACTCCTATTTTGCCATCAGTAAAGTGTGATCCCATAATAAATTTCCATCAAGCAAACTATTTCTGGTAATTCCCCCTAATTAACACCAGCCTGCTAATAATAAATTAGGCCCTATGTGTTTCTGATATAACCAAGATCTTGTCTGAGCACAAGATATTAACCAATGTCCCAAGAAAGTAAAACTTGAACCTAAATTAAGCCTTTACTGGTAAAAGGATTTATATGCAATTTTGTGAGAAATCCTTTGAAGATCTCATACTGGGCATTTTGACCAGCAAACATTTTGAGTGACAGAGAGATTTGTTCTGTGCTGAGCAGTGAAAGTGGATTTATTGTGAAAACACACCGTTGAGTTTAAAGCCTATAAATCTTACACTGGATTACAGCATCTTAATGAATGAATGACAGATCTCTTTTTTTTTTTTTGTCAGAGCATTTTAATGTTACATGACGTTGTGATTGATAGAAACCAAACCTTTGCCATTAAAACGTCAAATACAGACTTGATGCCTTTAAAAGTTTGGCTTCTGGAGCTTAATATACTGTTTGCAAATAGACGTGCATTTGTCTCATTCATAGCCTAAACACTGAAGGGGAGGCAAGCTTTCTGTAAAGTTGCCTCTAAATTTTATAGAGCTGTGTGCAGTGTTTTCCTTTGCTTGTGTAAATAAAGGTAGAAAACAACGGTTCATTTGCCTAATTAAGAGATACTTAGCTAAGGAGAGTCTTACCAGGCTGGTATTATCATGAAGTAATTGGCCATGTTATAAGTAGACACTTAAGTATCCCGTGGTGAAAGCAGAGACTGCTGTGTGCCAAGGCTAGCTACAGTATTGGATATTGCTTGCCAGAGTAGGCAGTATTTCCTTGAACAGTCTCAACTTAGGAAAATATTAACCACTTCTGAACAAGCATTGCAAAGTATTCCAAGATGGTCTGTAGAATGAAGCAACAACAGGAAATAAATAGTAATTGACTAATATTGAGTTTTACATTGTTCCATATTCTACAGTGCTCACTATCACATTTCCATCTTCCACTCTATCTTAAGAATGGAAGATGGAATGGAAGAGAATCAGAGACTCACTGAGGTTGGAACGGGTGTTCGGAGACGAAGGGACCTTGACTAGTCCAAAGGCCATGTCCAGTGGGGTTCCAAGTATCAACAAGGACAGAAACTCTGAGCAACCTGTGCCAATGTTTGACCATCCTCACAGTTTTGACACAACCTCACAATGTTTGACATCCTCATCCTGACTGTCCTGTCACTAAGTACCACTTTGCCAGGTCTGGCTCCATCTCCTTTACTCTTCCCTCCAAGTATTTGTGCACATGTATGAGATGTCCCCTGAGCCTTCTCTTCTCCAGCCTAAACAGTACCAGCTCTCAGCTCCTCCATGTGTGACAAATGCTCCAAGCTCTAGCTCTTCACTCCCGTATGTCCACATCTCTCTTGTACTGGTGAGACCAGCACTGGACCCAGCATTCCAAATGTGTCTCACCAAGAATGAGCAAAGAAGGATGATCACCTCCCTCATGCTGTTGATAACGCTCCACCTAATGGACGGCAGGAGGCTGGTGGTCTTTCTTGTCACAAAGAGGACATCACTGGCTCATGGTCAACTTGGTGTCCACCAGGACCTCCAGGTCCTTTACTGTAAAGCAAACCTCCATTATACCCCAAAAATCTGAAGAACAAGCAACACAAATAATACCTATTCATGTGTACAATCATAACTTTCCTTTAGTACCTATGATTCAGGAAAAAAAACATCCAGCAACCACAAAACAACTGAGAACAGAGAGTTTGGAGGTTTGTGTTGGGTTTGTTTGGTTTTTAATTATAATTAAATTTGCAGATGTGAACAGCCAAAACTGATGCTCAAGACTATTAAACACAAGCAAGGAAATCACCAGGACTTTACAGCTGGTGGTTTAGCATAAAATAATGAGAAAAAAATATTAAATTCAAACAAGGAATCTGTGAATTCACATAGCTCCCCTTCTTACTCTTGTTTGCGAAGCCACTTGTATGGCTAGATGATGCAAGTCGCTCCATGAAGAAACAGGTACGCAACTGAAGAGATCAACACACATTTCAACTCACTGTTGCTTTCAAGTTTATTGCATTGTTATATTAAGCATTTATATTTACATATAATTCTGAATTATTTAGCTACAATATACTGAAACTGTTGTGATGTTTCAATTATTAATTTATACAGACTTTCTACCTTCAAACAGAATTAAACCCAGTATTCTTACAGGCAGAAAAAAATAATTTTTTGGAAGAAAAATAATTACTGACTGAAAAATGCATGCAAAAAACTACAGTAGTTAGGTTAATAACATATCTCTCCTGACTTTCTAACATTCCCTCAAAACATGAATGCTGTATATGTGTTGTATGAAAAGTAGTTGGGAATCTCACTAAATCCCCAAATGGTGATAGAAGGGTGCTGATTTTTTGCTATGTCAATTCTGCAGTTAAATACACATGTGCATGTGCATATATATGTATATCTCCCAATGTACATGCATATGTGTGCATGTATAGAGAGGTATATATGAACACATACACACACACACCAGCAAATTCTAGAGGTAAATATGCAGGCTTACAAATAAAACCCAAAGATACTAGTATGAAATAGTCCTAAACAAAAAACAGATAATAAATATTCAGTGAGATATATGGCATTATTATAAAGTGCTCTACTAAAATCTCACTTATTAAAATAACAATAAAAATTATGCTCCTTTTAGTTGATTTATATAATTTGGTAGAGCCATTAAATATTATTATGTATCAGCAACTCTATGCTTCCTTTTAAATTTTAAACAAATAGATAAAAGCAGAAATTAAAAGGCAAAGCAGCTAAATGAAGCAGTACTATTGGAGCCTTCCAGGCTTTTGTCCTCAAATTCATTCTTGACTGCAAAATTTCAATCCCTAGAGTTTATAGATGAAGAAGTATAAGTCCAATTAAAATTATAAAACTAAACAAAATTCAATTTGATCTTAAGGACGATGACAAAATGAGAAGTTTCTACCCTACTTTAAAACAGAAAGGTTTTTATTGCAGAAATAATTGAACGCCTTATCCTGTGCATTCCCATTCTCTTTCCTCATGCATGTGCAATGTAGTTCCGCTGAAACCTACCCTCTAAGCCTCATTTCTCCCCATTTCACCTAATTTCAAAAGCAACTTGGCTCATATATTACTGTATCTTGTCCAGTCTGCTTCTACCCCTCTGATTTTCAGCCAAACTCATGAAAGAACACATCTGCAAGAGTGTAAACATTTTAAACAGCTTTATGCCATTTCTTCCGTACCACCAGAAGTTAAAGAGATGTGGTAGTATTGAATTTTAGTAGGAATTTCTTTTAGGAATTTTAGGTAGTAGGAATTTTAGTGCCCCCTCCCCCCCCCAACTTTTGTCGACGTTCCTTGTTAAAATTGCTTCACTCAACCATGGCAATTTCTTGCGATTTTCCACATGGTTTTATGCATAAACCTGTCTTCTGTATTAGTAAAAAACCAACAACAACAACAACAAAAAAAACCAACCCCAAAACAACAAAATCAGCAAATGCTTACTTTTAATGTCTACTGGAAAGAGCGGTAAAGACTAATGATTCAGCTGTGATATCCCAGTTGAATTAAATAGCAAGTAAATTCATTTTCCTTCAGGAATCTGATCTGGC
Source organism: Lathamus discolor (assembly GCF_037157495.1). Lineage (NCBI taxonomy): Eukaryota > Metazoa > Chordata > Aves > Psittaciformes > Psittacidae > Lathamus > Lathamus discolor. The sequence goes on from NC_088884.1 coordinate 115,205,956, forward strand.
CCCAAGAGGGCCCCCTTCCCTGTTGTGCAACTTTGCTAGTGTGACATTCACCCCACGCCAAGGGTCACCACCTCTTCCCTCTCTATTCCCTACCAACACCATCCCTATCCCTAAGTGGGACCTAGCTGGTGCACAGGTCTTGCACTGACTCTCTGTATGGAGGCAAAATCCATATCAAGCCACAGAAATGGCTACATCTCCTGGCTTGCAGTAAATGCATGATGACAGCATTGTCTCTCTGCTCCTTTGCAAGAACTGAGAGATACTGAGCTGCCTAACTCAATATTATATTAGTCATTATATTCCCTACACATGAAGGAAGAGAGACAAATAGAACCTAAACTAATAAAAAAAATCATACCAGCTGAGCAAGAAAGCAAGTCTTCGGTATACTACCTGGCACATCACCAATACACATATTCATGAGCTACATGGTAAAGAATGTACTGAGAGAAAAACAATGTCCTCAGTTGCACTTCAGCAGTCTCCCTCATTCAACACCAGAGTCTCACATTCTGGATATAAACCTGTTGCGTGCAGATTCAGTGCAATTTCCCTTTTCCAAGGCACTTAAAACTATCTAAAATCTGAACTGCGAACATAAGAGTGTAATTCCCCGCTTCCTTATTTTTAAGATCTGCTCTGACATTTGCATCCTGTCAAACATACCTTCACTAGCAAGGTTTTTTTGGCTAGTATTATGTTAGTACACCAGAACACCAGAATTTTGGCTAGTATTCTGGTAGTTAAGGAAGAAGCAAGAGTATCCCATTTATGATTTATTCTAAGTACCATCTTCTAAACTATTCTTGTTCACCAGCACAGACACCACCCCATGTAACTGCTTTGTAAAAATCTCTGTCCTTTGCAGATTCATCAGAGATTTAACTGCAAAGGCACAGGTACATGTAATTGTGCAGGAGACTTCATCATGTATATGAGTATCAGTTAAAAATATCAGTTGAAGTCTATATTCCTTGTAATATTAACGTTGCTTTGAATTCCTTTTATTGGAGTTTAGCTGCAACACTTCTAGACACACTGCAAATGACATTGCAGTAAAGTGATCTGAACTGCTGAAGCCAATCTCTTTTTATTTGTTGAATAGCAGCAAACCCAAGACTTCTAATAACAGTATTTATTTTTACAGATGCTTCACTTCTCATAGTGAAGCAGATATAAATGTGGTCATAACATCATGAAACCAATACACTAACGTGCCAAATGTAGAGGTAAAGGCACTCCAATTGTTTGGCTTGGATGCAGTTCCCTGATTCCTATCTTTTTATGAAGGAAACCCATATAATTGATAAACATTTTAAATTTGTGTAGAACCCCCTCCACAAGTTTCTACATTTTTTTCCACTCCAGAAAATCATAGATAAATAATTTTAACCAATTATTGAACATGGACATTTTAACCTTTCTTTCTGCTCAGTACATTTGTTACACGAGATGAGCTACATGCATTAGATGTTGATAGAGTGAGCATGTTTCTTGCACAGTGGCTTGTCCTTCTTGGAGAAGAAAGTCTGACCCTCCAAGCTGTCATTACATACCTGAAATGGGATGGAAAAAAAAAAAAAAAGGTAAAAGATCATCCAATTCAGAGGAAGGAATTACACCATACATTATTCAGAATGCTAAACCATGGCATCTGTGCACAAATATATTCAAAGAGTAAGAATTATTACATTTTTCTTAGGGACATTCTTTTTGATGAAATACTAATGGTTGATGTAAGCATAACCTTTCTTTCTTTAAGTCAGCAAGCTCTTAACTGGGAGCAGCGTGAGGTTCAGCATTTAAAAAGAAACCCAATCATTAGGACTGGGGTTTGGGGTGGTTTTTTTGGTCACACAATATTAGCAGGTGATATTTTGGCTACAGTGTCTTTATATCAAAACACAGCCTGTTCTTGTACGGCCTTCAAAGCTTGCCATGAAGAAGGGTTAAATCAAGGGTTAAATGCCAGGACACATGGCTGCGACACAGGCCAACTCCTCTGGACCGGTGCCAAAGGCTCACAATAGCAACACACCTTCCAAATAACTGGGAAAGTGCTTTTTGTTTGGACTCAGAGGACTGAAAGAGGCTATAGCTGTTAACTCCCACATTGGTCAGGTTAGCACAAGCACTGCTGCCACGGGTTTGTTTAAAATGTACATTAGTTTTACTTACTGAGCATACAAAGCAAGTGTCATGCCAAGTGTGGCCCAGAGCTTCAAGAAACCTGTCTCCAGCTTCAATGGGGAATTCACAGCCATGGCACATAGTACCAAAGAGGGCATAGTAATCTGCAAACAAATACAATCAGATTTTAAAGCTGAAGCATCCGCAGAAAAGCAAGACCTTTGAAACCATTGTGCTTTTCTTTCAATGGCAGTGGGTTTACACTAGTTGAGTTTTGTAATACTGGGTACCCTGAGCAAAGAGCTCCTAGATCAAGAGACCAGGATGCCCTCCTTTCCTTGCTAATTCAATTCTCAGCCCCCTCCTTACCCTTTCAAGTGAGCAATGCTTCCATCTTTCTGGTGTTTCATTTCCTTGAGATCAATAGCGTACTCAAGGTAGGGAAATTTGTGTGCCACACAAATGCAAGAGCACTTGTGTGGGCTCTGTGTGCTCCTTACGTTCTCTCCACCTCTGCCTTGAAAGCACACCCTGGCTGTTCACAGGACAGACCTCAGCAAGTAATGAGAGCCTGCCTACATTCTGGCACAATATTTGCCCCAGAATGCACCACACACAATCATGCAATCGTTAGGCATCTGTCCTAAACAGCAGCAATGCAGATCAAGCCAGAACAATTTTCTAGTCAATGGAGTTTATTATGGCTTTGAAAAACCCCAACCAACCAAAAACTCGCCACAAAAAACCCAAACCAAAACCAAACCAGAGGCCTCTAATGAAAAGTATCAGTAAGGTGTTCGGGTGGTTCTTAGTGACTGCCATCAACTGAAGTGCATTTGCACCACACATTTTTAGGCACAAGATTGACTTGGCGATGCTGGAGGCTACCCTGGAGCCAGCAGAAAAAAGTTCCTCCACCAGTCTCAGGGAAAAGGGACCAAAACAAAGGGCACCGAATTGTTCATATTCCTCACTGACTGCAGAGCTTGAAAAAGAGAGAGCAGGGCAGACTAACAAGATAAAATGCATGGATAAAACTGGGTGGGAGGCACTGACATCCACAGCCATCCCCATGGCCTCAGTGTGTGGCACGCATTTTTCTGTGCATAGAGCCATCTCAGGGGCTGCAAGTCACCACAGCCCTTTGCTGTCTGCCAGTGCAGACCTAAATTTTACCCCAGGTTTTCTGGTCTTTTCTACTTATTTCGACCCTCAACCACCCCATTCTAAGAAGGAAATGCTATGTTCCTGCACAGAAGACAACAGCATGAGTGCTATAAAATGAAAGAATTTGGAACTGGCACGCTACCATAGCAAATACATAATGTCATGCAACATTACATCTTCGTAAGACGAACTTAAGAACAGAGTGGCAACCATAATGAAGCTTTGGACTCCATCCTTAATAGTAACAGTCTGACTTTGATAGGGAAATTAGATACCAGGAATTGTTTTCAAGGAGACTTATAAGGAGTGGCACACAGGGTACAAGGAGATTTTGTTTCTCTACCAGATTATACAGATGTGCTGAAGCTCTAGTAACTACTGCAGGAGAGCCAACAGAGGCTTTATCGTGTGTCAAGCCCAAGAAAAAACGTCCTCTTTTTGTTCAGTAAGACGGTGTTTTGTATGATGACCTCAAAAAGCATAACCGTAGGAGGCATCTCAGAAGAATGGGGAACACAAGTGTTCTGGAAAAGCAAAGCCCTTGATGGCTGCCAGTGGCAAGAAACAGCTTCCTTGATTGCCTTCCTTAATTTGTGCTATTGGGATGAATTTGCAAGTGTTTAAGCAGCAGACGATAAAAATGTGAAATGGTAGGACACATCTGTGCAAACCCCCTGAAGGACACAGTCTCATGACCATACTGTTTCAGCTCTTTGCATCTGTGTTCATACACAGATTCTTCTTTCAGTGATATTTTCCTGGTGCCAGTAGTTAAAGCCCTTTATAAGTTAGCTGTGGCTTGTGTTGATAAGTTTATTGGCTTTTCTTCTGAAGAAAGGGCAATAGATAAGGCAGACTGAAGGGCATCAGCTTTCCTTTGCATGCTTGAATTGTGATACCATAGAAGCCTTCCAAAGCAGACTTCTCATACAGTCACATATCAATGCTTCCCGCACAAAGCATTTTCAAAACTAGATTACTAACTCTGCACTTAAAGTTCAAAGTTGTAGATATCTGCACTTTTAATTTAATTTAGCATTGACATCCAAACCCAGAACATTTTGCAGATTAAACCCCCCTTAATACTAATAGCTAATGCTGTTATAATTTCAAACATAGATTTAAAATTAGAATGTTCCTTTGACTAGGAAGGAAAGTTGGCAATGACATTTACTCCTTATTCCTTTAAAATTAGTCATAGACTCTTAGCTCCAGCTAGACTGGAAGTCTTTGAAGAACAAATATATCTCAAATTACCATCTACTTAGAAAGCCATGGCCATTACAATGTGTCACTGCCAATAACACCTCACAGAATGTACCTACATTAAGTTGTGATAGAAACCTTCTATCTCAGAAATAAACTTTGTGAGAAGCATATTGATATTTTTATCCCAGTTTCATCACAGTAAAGAAAAGTGTGCATTTGAGCAAGGAAGTTGTAACAGTAGCACAAATCAATGCACCACACAACATACGGGTCATTTGGTGGCAGGAACAAGAATTCAATATTAGCAGAACAAACTTGGTCACGAGCTTTCCACCCCAAGGGGAGTTATTGATTCCTTCAGTACTATTTTTGAATCATCAAATGGTTGTAAGATTAAGGGCTTCGGATTGCTCCAGGATGAAATTTCACCGTGCTGTCACACTGGAGGATGCTGCTCATGTATCTGTTTCCTCTGCTGCTCCATGAATTCAATAGGAGCAATACATTACCCTACTCATGTCACTGAATTAGCAATAACCTACTGCGTCCTTCCGTATCTGCCAACACCTTATTACAGCCACTCTGACAGATAAATTTTAGATACATTTTGCCTGCTTTCCTCATCCTTTCTATACCTAGCACTCTCCATGGCACCCACTGTGAACAACTGCGGGATTGATCCAAAAGGAAATCTTAGCTCTAAACAGGTTGCCAGGATGTTATGCTAAATCTTTTCCCGGCCAATCTACTTCCATCTCTACTTAAACTACAGGGAAAACAGAAAAGGTTTGACTGATGGTTCTAACACAGATGTAAATATCATGCAGTGTGAAAATAGACAATTTTGATACAATTTTCTTTCTTTTCAATTTTGTGGGAATTGTTTTACAAATACTATCTTTTTCCTTCCAACCCCAGAAGGCTACATGGAAAGTTTTAAGCAAGTGAGGAAACCAACATAAATAAAAACTTCATACTAATAAAAAGATACGATTAGCTGGAAGTGCTAAAAACCAAAACAGAGTCCCTCCGAACTTCTAAGCCACATCTTTCATGTAATATTGCTCATCAGGCTTTCAAGTGCTATAATCATATCACTGTATTCCCCCAACAGCCTGTTGTTTTTTTTTTTTATCCCAAGCTTATGTTCAACAGATGTTATCCCTGATCCTGCAAAAAACTTCCTGGGCAGACTGCTTACTCTTGGAAGTCCCTCCCGGCTGTAAGTAAAGCTATTCACAATGAAACACATTACTCCACTGGCATTTGGTGGTTTAGTAAATAAGGAGATTTACATAAATTCCAGATTAAAGTCAACCAGAAAGTCACCCCAAAATTAACATTGCTGTATCACTGGTACTGACAGCTGAGGGCTTAACAGGAACAACCAGTAAAACCAGTGACAAGAAGCCTGCTCCTGCTGAAGCCAGTGAAAAGATTGTCACCAACTTCTCCTGCTAACTTGGAAGTGTCTACAGTGTTTGATGCTGCTTTGAACTGACACATCAGAGTTACACAAATTTTCTGGAGAGCTGCTTCTGAAGCGAAGCTTAAGAAAAAGGAATCGTTTTTCTTTTCCAGCCTTATTGAGCTCTCCTTTCCTTCCCCACACAGCTGCAGTAAACTTGGGTGTGCTGCTTCTTACCCGTCTCACAGTAGGGATCGCCATCTTCTAAGTGGAAGACATTATTGCGGATGGGGTTATGACAGGCCACACACACAAAGCAGGAAACGTGCCAAGTTTGTTTCAAAGCATTTATTACTTCCTGTGGGGATTAGAAAACGTGTTATTAACACATTATTTTGAAGTGATGACTAGACTGTGGTGACCATGCCTCCACACTTGATTCGTCTCAAGAATATTTTGTTTCCTACTGTTACTTTGAAAACGGGTTGCACATGCAATTTCTGCTGATGTTAAACTTAACAAAGTGCTTTATTTACAGTACATCCCCTTGTTTGTCATAAGCAGCCTTTCACTTTTTGGAAGATTCAATGTAGAGCTGGACAGATTTAACAGCTCATTTGTTCACCCTTTCCATTTTAATTAGGATCTCACAACAGTCCCCTGAAATAAGAAAAGCAGCATCTCTGACGTCTCCTCAAGTCTGTGAATAGTTAACAGAAAACATCATGTAGAAAATTACGATTGCTCTGTGTTGTTTCGGAAGGTGCAGTAGTGCCAAATATGACTTGAGAATTGTGCTGTCAGAGCCCTGCAGAGCCCTGGACAAGAGTCCAGACACATTGCTGTTTGCAGTAGAGCAGTGGATGATCAGCTGGCGGGCTCAAATTAGCAATATTGGTGTTGATAACGTGTCTTTCTATCTACATTACCCCTGGGAATAGTTCAGTACTTCACGTCTAGCCAACCAGCAAGTTCTGCAGTGCTCAGTTCAGCTGAAGAGCATTATTTATTACACACACACTCACCCTGCCCCCCCAGTTCTGTAAAGAGCTGCCAATTAAATTTTGCTCAAGAAAACCTAGTAAATCACCACAGCTGCAGAACAGCTTCACAAATACAGGAGCTGAATCTGAAGTGCCGAGAAGACTGCAGCTTCTCAAAGAGACCGAAAAGGCACAACACTGGAAGAGCCAAAAACATATTCTGTGTGTGATTGGAGCTGAAAAGGTATGTCAGATTATATCTGGAAGAATGCAAACTCTGTCAGATAAAGGGGAATTTCACTACAGAGAAGCAATGACATTGTGGTTATTGTTCCCACTGAGAAGTGGGTCACTTGCTAGTCACTTACCCCAAGAATCTTCCTCTGGCACTTTGAACACTCGGGGGCGAAGAACTTCTCATAGCAGACCTCACAATAAAGCATCCCTTTCTCTTCCACAAAACCAATGTAAGCCATGGACGTTTTGCAATGAGCACAATTAAACTCCTCTGGATGCCATGACTTCCCCAAAGCCACCAAGAAGGGTCCTCTGATTAGAAAGAAGAGACTTTGTCAGCTAATGCCCCTGGGTTGGCTCCTGCAAAAGCTGTTAATAGGCTTAACCTATTAACAATGACACTTCTGTGCCATTACTACACAGTTCACAAACATAAACCACTTCATCCCACTTTCCCTCTACAGACTTCGAGTAAGCATCCAGTGTTGACTGTATTTATTCCCATTGAACCATCTCCCAGAAACACCTGACCGCAATAAATATGAATTCTCTTCGCTTCATTGCATTTCAGAAATCTTAATTTAAAAACTACATTAAATACAGTGCTGAAGTGGAGGTTAGGGAAAAGGAGAACAAGAAGGATGTTTCTTGTGTTCCCAATTATTTCCATCTACTGCAAAGAGATATTTGATGCAGTGATATGATCCACTCTCAGCTTGCATTTGTATCAAGCACACAAATATATGTAGACTTGCCTCCATTAAGAGCTGATAACATCTGTTTCTCGCGAGACAAAAATTCAATCACCGTCCTTATCCAACAAATTTGTTACAGGATAACCCATCCCAGTTATTGGTGTTTATTTTTTTTCTTTTCTGTCAAAAGACAGTTAAAATAGGACCGTATTTTCCAAATACAGAGCCTCCTCTATTATTTGCAAACACAAAATGATGATGCTTCTAGTAGCGTTTGTGTGACTAATACAACAAGGTTAACAGACGAGATAAACTGTCTTTTTCTTAGTCAACAAAAAAATCTCAGTTTGTAACTCATAAATCCCAGGCGTATATCACTCTACCTGTGTTCATCTGAAAACATATTTTGCATGCTAATTTCTTTAATGAACATATTTAATGAGGTGCCTCTAAGGTCCCACCAATACTCAACCTTTCAAATTTTAGGTTTCAGGTGAACTTTGGGATTCAAGTTCATCTCCCCCACCAGATTTCCCATTTTTGAAGACCAATAAAGATGATATCTTTTCAGTAACACATCTTTTTTTTCTTTTTCGATCTAATACTTCACTGCACGAAAAGCGTAAGGTACTAATACCACCAAGCCGTTGCTAAACATTTCTTTGGAAATTGAGTAAGCTACGAGAACATTTTTGTGTAAGATAAGATTTTCATGTGAACAAAGCAACAATAATAGAGAAATAAAAAAACCCCTCAAAATCTGCTTCCAGGGTTATATTGACTTTAGTGGGCAGAGGACAGAGGGCAACTCCATCGTGAGTAGGGGGTAATTATATTCGTTCCTCTTCCACATTTTCTCTGGAGCTGCTATGGATTTTCAACAGGATAAGAAGTCAAAGATAAGTGCCTCAAACAGTTTTCGGACAACTCACACACCATCTGAGATGATGAACATATTTAATCTGAAACAGTTTCTTCTATTCACCTCTGATACGGGAGAGAAAGCAGTGAAAAAGTCTGCCGGAGAGCAGCTCATAGCCCTTTAAGGAGGGAGCTAGGGTCGAGCACAGCTCTCTGGCCCCCACTCCCAGCGGATGCCTGAGCAGTGCAAACACTGACCTAACCTGATACCCTCTCACTGCTCTACAAGCACCTTTTTACATCAATGCCCTTTCAGTTATGTACTGATCAAACAATACAAGCCCTTATGTACAACAAGTGCTCTCAGTGCGCCGTGTCAGCACAGGCTAATTTAACAGATTCATTAACGCAGGGCTGACACCAAAGAGGCTCTCCTGGCTCCAGGTAGGATTGAGTTTCTGGCCATCTGCGCTGAAACAATAGGCTCGGTTACCTCTGCAATGGAAAGAAAGCACACTAGCAACAGGAGAGGAAGGAATTTTTACAACATCTGCTGCATTTAGCCCTCCAGAGTTTACAACTCTGACATGTTGAGGTTAGCCATTCAGGACAGCGAGCAGGAACGCAGACGGATGGGGAACAGCCTGAGAGTGCATCTACAGAGTTTCTTTCCCAAAGTCCCCAGACAGCTGTGGCCATGCCCTGCACAATGTCTCCAAGGTGTTCCATTAGTGGGCTGGCTCCTTGCACACACATGTCTAGAAAAAGGCTTTCTAAATACAATTTTGCTTTTAATCAGGCAGTATTTTAAATATGTCAAGCCATCGCTGCAGCTTAATGACACCAGTGACTTAAAAGCTGCCCCAAAGCACATGGAAGAAAGAAAAAAATAAACACCTGCCACATAAAATACACCAAAATGTGATATCCAGAACTTGGAGGTGTTCCTGGTCTTTGCACATTTTTGTGATCAAAACGACAGCTTTCTGTAATGAAAGGTATTAATTTGCTGTATTCATTTGAAAAGGTGTTTAAAGCTCTGATTTGAGTAAGAGGGATGCATGCCCACTCTTACGCAACTAACAGCAAGTAGCTAGGCTATGAAATATTAGGAAGATGGCTGCATCCTTCCTTCCCCATTTAAAACCAAACCAAAACAATAAAAATTGCCCCATGCCTCTATCAACTAGAACATATTTTTTAAAGGTGGTGCTAAAAACCCATGTTGCTTCCATCCAAAGATATGGGATGATCAAAGAGGCAAAAGTTGGCTATGAATGCGCTTCTATCCCAGGCTACTTTGACATGCTAAGCATTTCTGAACAAATTTTTGGCATTACCATCTAGACCACATGAAGCAACCATACAGAAGGAAGCAAACAGTAAGGTTTTTTGTTTGTTGGTTTTGGGATTAGCCACCTAAAACATCTGGGTTCTGCATGCAGAAATGATATAGGGGCCACCAGGAAGAAGTAAGTAACATACAGGGAATACAATCACAATTTCTCTATCTTTACACTTGTAGCTAAATATAACCTCATCAGTATGGTCATGATGTGTTAGTAGGTCAATAATCTAACTTCCCATGTGGCTTTTATTATGATAGCAAGCCAGAACTGAAATTTAGTGGTAGAGAGATCAAAAGGATCCTCACATCTGCTAAGTAGACCAATCACTTTACAGTTAACCATACAGCAGTCTACATTCTGGGAAGTTTCTTTTTCTCCTCACTTGAAAATGCCAGAATAATAATTTTTGTATAGGAGATGCTGAAGGGAAGCACCATTTGTATTTTTCCCTTTTCCCTTTAAAAACAATTAACCTGTATGAAAAGATGACATGGCCAACTCATCATTCACAAGCAGACATGCCAACAAGTACGTTCTCAGCGGAGATTCAGGGAACACATATTTGGACTTCAAAGGAAGAGCCAACTCTGCACTGCAGCACTTGGTAAGACTGCCTGGGAACCAGAAGTCTTCATCAGGAAATGTCAGAAGTTTATCAGACCATCACAGCAAGCAGATCATGGGAAATTTAGTTTGCCTCCAGCTTTGATTCGTTTAGACATGGAAAGAAAAGCTTACTTACTGAAGCTTTGGAAAAAACTGGAATATTCAGACAATCACTGCATGAATAATTAAAGATATATTAAAAAGTTATAAGATGCCTCTAAGAAATGGTTTTGGCTTGAGCAGCCATGGTTATTCTATGCCTGAGTGTAAAGTAACCAACTCCACAACGCATTTTGGCTTCAAAACAGATGAACAATGCAATGTCGCTTGATCCTCCTCCTACCTTTTCATAGTGGTAGCATTACCTGAGGGCATGAACTGTAATTATGCTAAAACTCGAATTCAAAATGCCATTGCAATATTCCAAATCCACTGTATGCTGTGAACACAAGGCATGTTTAACATTAATGCACATCAACTCATCCTCAAATGCAATAATGCTTGCTTTTAATAATTGAAGTGGCATTTAACATATGAAAAAATATAAGGATTTAAACACCACCAGCAGATTACAAAGAAGTTAGACATGAGTATCAGTTACTATTCATGAAGAGGTATCACTTACAATAGGTGTCAATGGCTTAAGTACTGTCAAGTACTTAATACTTCCAGTATTTAAAGGGTGGCTAAAAGAAGATGGAGAGTCCACTTTTACAAAGAGTCACATGGAAACGATGAGGGGCAATGGGTACAAAATACTCCCAGGGAGATTCTTGTTGGACACCAGGGGAGAATTTTTCACAATGAGAACAATCAGCCACTGGAATAATCTCCTCATGGAAGTGGTGGACTCCCTGACACTGGACAAGTTTAAGATTTGGCTGGACAGGGTGCTGGGACATCCAGTCTGGGCCAGGCTTTGTCAAGAAAGGTTGGACCAGATAACCCTTGAGGTCCCTTCCAGTCTGGTATTCTATGATTCTATGAAGTAGTCCTCCTCAAGCATACACAAAAGGAGCAAAAGCTGCTCCACGGACCAGTACACTACCCTACTGGCAGCTAATCTCATTTTTAGTGGTGATCAAGGTGGAAAAGCAGAGAGTAGCAGCAAGTGATTTAAGGGCTGAGAGGAAATGCTGGCTGCTCAAGAACAATCTGCTGACTGTGCTTTGAGACCCTGCAGCACAGAGCTTCAGCAAACCTTGCTAAACCACAAAGGCACTGCAAAAGGCTGTGAAGCTTCCTGCATTAAAGATTCAGCATGTAATGTATTTACTCTGTTCAGTCTTAATTTTAAACTGAAGTGATAGTAACAAAAAGGACAGTGCATGGTTGCTTGCTTATTATTTACTAGACACAAATCCAAAAGCCAGGGAACAAAAAGGTCAGAATAGCAGACAGACAGAATGGTTATAGAGGTCAAGCTGTTCAATGAATCAGACCAATCTCATCCCACAAGTGTGGACCTTTTTGATATTAATCTTCCATTTTGCAGTAAAATAAAAAATCTGCACCTATGTTGGGAATTTGAATAGTTTTTTCTATTGCTTCAAGGGGATTCGGGTCACGTATTTTTATTTCCTTGACATATACAATGGAAGTAGGAAAAAAATCCTCCAAAAGATCACAGATCGGTTAGTAAAGCATCCTCTAATATTAACCCAATTTTAACTGAACTGGTAGTGAACTATCAGAACAGAAATCTGATGGAAATAAACAAGCTGGACTCAGCTGACCCCTAGAGATCAAGTAATTTGAGTTAGCTGCATCTTCTGATGCAGAATCCAGGCCAGGGCTCAAAAGGCTACAAAAACCTGTGGTGGAAAGGCTTATTATACTGAATGAAAATTATAAAGCTACTCATTTTTTCAAACTCATGTTTTCTAATCAAACAAGTTTCTTTAACCATGGTGAAACACAGTGCAGGCTCTCCTGTTCTGTGCACTGCAAACATGGGACATATCCTGTAGTGTCACATGGGGTTGTTGTGACCCAGGTGCAGGACCCAGAATTGAGCATTGTTGAGCCTCATACAATTGGTTTTGGCTCATCAATCTGGCCTGTCCAGACCCCTCTGCAGAGCCTTTCTACGTTTAGGTAGGTCAACATTACCACCCAATTCGGTGTAGTCTGCAAACTTGGTGACGGTGCGCTCAATACTCTCATCCAGATCATTGATGAAGATATTTAAGAGAACTTCCCCCCCCACTACTGAACCCTAGGGAACACCACTTGTGACCAGCCATCAACAGGATTTAACTCCATTCACCACCACTCTTTGGGCCTGGCAACCCAAACGGGTTTTTTACACAGCAAAGAGTATACCCAGCACACAGATACAAACCTAATTACTTGATTACAGTGTGCACACATAGGAGTACGCTTTCCTGCTGGAATATGCTCTGCCCTCTGAACCAACGTGTCTTGCTCATTTAGCTGGGGTGCTGTCGCAGGTTTTTCACTAGGAGCAGCCGTTCCAGGTGGTTTAACACTATTTGATGTCCATCCACTGACAGGAGCTGGGGAAAGAAGACCATCTTTCAGTGCCAAGTAAACTATCTTGAAATACAAGCAACCATCAACATTTGCCTAACATATTTGTCCACTGTATACCTGCCTACTTAAAGGAACAAATTAAAAAGCACTTATTTCCCCCCCTCCCTCACCAAGTAAGTCCTCACCTACTTTATGAAATGCCTGTGAAATAACACAAAGTGATTTTTGGTAACTTGCAGAAGGACTGGACAAATTTCAACATATTGAAGAAGTTAGGCAAAAGAATATAGAACCCATGAAGGTATTATTTTGCTTTAGACACAAAAGCTGACACCAAGAGTATCAGTGTTTGAACAGAGACAGGAGAACATGACATACCTACTCAAAACATTTTACAGTAAGTGCAATACATCATACGTCATTACTAACAGATTAAACAAAAGTACACATTCAATACAACATGTACAGGAACTTAAAAAGCAGTACTGCATAAGGAAAACATATTTCTAAAGTGAATCTAAACACCAGCCTAGATCACTAGATACTGCCATTCTGAAGCACGCCAAAGGCCATGTTCACATCCTCTTATAAAAGTTATGACTCAAATAAAAACCTGACTTTTCAGAAATGTATACATCCACAGACTTCCATTTGTGCTCAGGTTTTTAGAGGCGTAGAATAGTCACAAGCTTTTATGGAGTATGAAAAATGCATTTACAAAAATGAAAGGCACAGATGATACTGTTGCCATGGGTAATGAAGAAACAGTCCTCTGCTTTCCTTTCTCCTCTATTGATATATGCACCTTGGTAACAGAAAAGCTACAGCAACACGGTTTTATAGGAGCAGTTATTCCTGGGGAGTAACTTTTTCAAGTATGCTAAAATCCCCTCAGATTTCCATAACCTTTTGTTCGTAACCACAGGCAAGAGAAACCGTGTTTACTCTGTGTCCTGACATTAGTGCAGCCATACTAAACCTTGTAAATCAAAAAGCAAAATTAAGATCCGAGTAGAAATTCAAGCAATGACAGAGATATCGGACAGCACAGGATGATGCTTCTGTTGCAATGATACAGCTCTTCAAAACAAGAGCATTCAGGATATATTCAGCATTTGGTAGCTTTGCAAAAAAAAAAAAAAAAATAGTTTCTGTGAGGCTGTTAACCTTTGTGGTAGTCTTCCTCTTTCACCTTTCATGTCATCTTTCAGGGAAAAGATGAAAAACTGTTTGTCATTATCTCCCTTAACGTAATGCTGATAAACCTCCACCCCACAGAAAAGTTGCAAATACCTTTGAGGTGAAACACTGCCTTCCCTGCTCAAACGGAAGTGGCATACTAATTCACAGAGAAGATAAATTTAAGTGACAGTAAATACACAGAAAATTCTATAGAAATGCCAATCCTTTGCTATTTACACAAGTAAGATAGCCGCACACTACACAATTTAATCAAAACAATACAGTGAACTTTAGTTAACAAAACACCCCTTTACTTATGCACATTTGTAGGCTAAGGCAACACAGCTGGAAGAGAAATCTTTTTTTAACACCAATGCTTTTGTTCTATAATTACGCTTGGTATTAATCCGCTGATATGGGCTCAATATACTACTTTTGCTTACTCTATCTCTGTATGAAGCAGCAATATAGTCAGATAGTTTCTTTGTCTAACTGGTTGGTTCGTCAAATTTTCTCAAATCAGGTCATTTCAAGAGTGACATTTTTGGATCCTTTTCAGTATTTGAAGTAGCAAAAAGTATACCGGTTCATCGGGGGTGGCTGTTGAGGTTTAGTGCTGTTTTGTTTTGGGTTTTTTGGGGGGAGGTGTTGTTTTGTTTGTGTTGTGGTTTTGGGTGGTGGGGTTTTTTTGTTTTGTTTTTATTTTGTTTTATTGTGGGTGTTGGTTTTTTTTAACACAAGGTTACTTATATTTAAGGTATAATTAATATGCAGTAACTTTAAAAAAAAAGTCAATTCTAGAAATATTGAGCATTCCTGAGGATAAAGTACTGAGGAATGTGTTAGCATTTGATCTTCAACAAGTCACTCTGCTACTGTAGTTCATTTTAGATTACAAATTCCTGCTAAACTGAAAACACAGGAACAGATAAAAATGGAAAAGGTGGCTAAAAGGCTTTGAAGATCGGAACAAAAGTGGTTTTGATTAATTGCACTTTCCTCCTCTGTCATCACATATGGCTTTCTAATTTTCAGGTCCCATTTCATGAGAAGACAAAAATCCACACTAAAACCAAATCTGTTTGAAGACTGCTTTTGCCATAAATCAAACTGCAGTCCAGCTTCTAGCATATCGCTAATTTCTGTTTATCTGCTGAATCCCAAAGCCCATTCAGACACATCAGTAAGGTCGTTTGCACTGTGAAGTTTAAAAAACCCCAACCTTCTGCTTGCTTAAAGTAAGCACACACACACAAAAAGAAGTACAAACACCACAATTGTTCCCTTTTCTTTGGTCTCATTACAGCTTTCAGTAATGCTGCTTTTACAAATGATGCTTTTCTCAGCTCTACCCAACTGTCCAGGAGCAGAATTTTCTACATAAACTTTCTCTACAGAGTTCTTAGACAGATCAGTCATTTCCGACTTACTCAAAGCACTAAAAAGGAGAGAAGGAGCTAATCCATCTGTATGGGGAATAATTCTGGTCTATTAACGATCCTATGTTAAAGCAAATATACTCTTTTAAGCGAACCATAATATAAACTACACAAATTAGTACTGTGTTAAGCAAGAGTTGTGGCCTAAGCAAGAACAAACTGGGCTTTTAGCACTGAGAAGCAGTGAAGGCAAAAAGACCCACTCTACTTCCACTGAAACTGGCGAACTTAAGTTCAGTGCCCATGCTTCAGCAGATGCAGGACTCCTATGGGATCACAAGCACAACGCAAACAGAATATGGGGAATAACAAATAAGCCCTAAGCTTTCAGATACTTCTATATTTGTCAGAATATTTTTGGATCCTAGACAAAGGCTAAATTGTAAAGGGCTTTTGGACTGTCATTTGCAGATTTATGTCACCATTTGGTCTACTATCATACAGTAATAGAATCACAGAATCAACTAGAATGGAGAAGACCTTTAAGATCATCAAATCCAAATGTTGCACCAGGACTGCCAGGTCCATCACTAAATCATGTCACTAAGGGCCTCATCTACATGGTTTTTGAACAATTCCAGAGACAGCGATTCCACCACTTCCCTGGGCAGCCTGTTCCAATGCCTGACCACCCTTTCAGTGAAGAAATTTTTCCTAATATCCAATCTAAACCTCCCCTGGTGCAGCTTGAGGCCATTACCTTTTGTCCTACCACTTGTTATCTGGGAGAAGAAACCAGTCATAGATCATTAGAGGAGACCCTATCATTCTATAATGGGAACAGTAGCTAATCTCTCTGGGATCTGAGACCGAAAAGGTTGCTTTCTGCTCAAAAATCCTTGAAAAGCAAGATTTAAAAGAATTTTATGAAACACTTTCTTCTTCCACCTCCTGAGGCAAGTGTCAAGCCAGGAAGCTCCCTGCCCACGCTCACAATTTGCCCTCACAGCAAAATATACCTCTTTTCTCTCAAGGGCTATTTTTCTCTTTGTTAGTATTCACATGAAGACCCTACTGATCTTGCGCAATATTATTCCCCTCTATTCTTGTTCTGAAGTGGACTCAAGTTCCTTTCAGTTCAGATTTTTCATTTTAAAGAAGAGGAGTCAGTTTGGTTCCACTGCCTTTAGATCCATATTCTTATTAAAGAAAATACACCAGTGAAGTACACTAACAGCTATTTCACCACATTTATTATATGTCTTTCTTTGTAAACCTTCAGCAGTTGTTCTGCTAGACTTCTTTTCACCATAGATCATTCTCCCTTTCTCCCTGGCTGACTTGCCTCAGTCTTTTATCTTCCTCATTCCCATCTGAACACCAGCTGGAGGGCAGCTCTTATTGCCCACTTATGTCTTTCCACAGACCACAAACGTGCCTTTAACACTCTACTGATTCTACCAAAGGTTCATTACTTCCACTTCAACCCATGGAGAAGTTTTTGTTTGTGATGGCATTTAGGGCTTTTGTTTTGTTAGCTTGTTTGGGGTTTTTTTTCTTTAAAAAACCCCACCAGTAGTTCCCTACTTAAAATCTGTATGAATCCTCAGTATTCTTTTCCAACAATAATCCACCTCTTGTAGATACAGAATTTCATATATTAGGTCTGTTTTCTCGTTTAGAATGAACAGTGATGTTTCCCAAATATCCCTGTGACTTCAACAGCAAGTTTAACACTCGTGTACTGGACAAGATACTTTTTCTGCAGGCAGAGAGGAAGGGGACATTCTCCTCCTCTCCTTTCTCCTCCCTATTCCCTTGGAAACCTTTCAGATTGAAACACAACCACATGATTTAAAGAAAAATATGAGGCCTGGAAAAATTATGCAAGTGTTTTTTCTCACAATGAGAGGCTTTTACCAGGGCATACCAGTAGTAACAGGGTAGGTACATGTTATTACACTCAATCTAAGCAAAGGCTTCTCAACTCTTGGCAATCAGTCTGAGCTCTCGTGTGGTTTATGTTTTATACTTTGCTTTTTACATTTTACATACATGATTTTGGATCCCATCAGCAGCTCTGTTCTCAAAGAGTGCTGGGGGGGGTGACTTGGTACCTATGGTCTGGGGGGTGCACACACATTTTTAATTGAAAATGATGACTGCATGGGGATGGAGAAGGAAACCACTCCAGCTACCTTATGACACAATTTCAGAAGCACATGTTTTCTGGGCACTACCTTTGTTGCTTGAAACAGGACAGAGCACAGCAACTTTTGTGAGTGCCCAGAAGAATTACAAATTATGATAACTAAATAAAATTAATAATTTGTATGAATTACACACCCCATCAGGAGCTATTCTACCCCAAGTGCCAAAGACATTTGGGTTCTCTGCAAGTCATGAAAAAAGCTTAGTGGACAAATTTCAGAGGTTTCCAGGCTTCGCTTCACCTTCACACTCCTTAATTAAACCTTCAAATGCTCTGTTGATTTGCTCTTGTGCATTGTCATAGCTGGCTCTTCTAAAACAGAAAACATTCTGTACCTGACTATTAACTTTCTACTTTATTAGGTTTAAGTTAAGCAAACCCTCAGTGTTTGCTTTCACTAAACTCCTTGGTATGGCTAGTTTAATATTTAACAAAGTTTTAGGCAAGGCGAAGAACTGCCTTTTTTTCTTTTTCAAAAATCCCAGTGTGACTTTGCCCTCGAGGAACTAACAATAGGCTGTTCCATCACTGAGCACATGGATAACTGCAAACACTGGCAAAAGGTTTGGAAGACAAAGGGAGAAAGGCGGATACATGGCGGTGCCAAAGTCACTTTGACAGAGGTTCTCTGGTGCATAGCAACAATACAACAGCCTGAACTGTTTAACGCTCACTTAAACATAACATCAGACTTCATGTAATATCTATAAATAACAATGCTACTTTAAGCGGTGGGAGTGCCAGAACTTCATTTTAAAGTGTTCTACCTCAGTGATTTATACACTGCTATCAAACTACTGTATTATAAATGGAAAATATAAAGCTTCATACATCGCATTTTCTGACTTTTCTTAATATATCTGTAGAGTAAGAAATCTTCCTGTTCCTTCCCTCCAAACCAAACAGATGGCCGGATGAAGCAACGTGTCTGAAAAGCTCGGCTGTCAGCTTGTTACATTAGCTGTATGTAACACCCCATCCACTCCCAGGCCCATATGAAATCGCACAAGTTCAATGGAGAAAGCTACAGGACAAGCAAGAGCAAAGGAAAAAAAAAAACCCAAAACCACAAAATCCACCCCCTCACCTCCCAAACCTCTGTGTTCAGCGTTTTCCTTTTGTTTCTTACGAGTTTTGGAACTACAGTCAGAGCTAAACCCCTGCCACTGATTAAAAGCAGAACAGGAAGGATTATACCATTATCATGTCTTTAAATGCTGACGAAGGCTGGTATGTGCCCCGTGGAAAATCACAACAGGTGCCACCCGGACCCAATTTCAACAACCCCTGCAACTGGAGGGACTAGTTCCTGTGGTAGCAATCAGACTTTCAACTGGAAAGGCTCCGGCTGAATTAGCTGTAAAGCAGCTTAATTAAAATGAGTATGGTGGGTTTGGCTCTCTTCAGCCTGTGTCCGTGTGATTTGTTACATCACATACCATCACAAATTTGGCACAACTGGAGTCGCTTTTACAGAAAACGTGTCTTGAGGGGGAAGAGAAAATGAAGATCCGTACAATAGTGTTTCATTTCTCTGGAGTGAGGATTTAGAAACCCATTTGGTAGCATTCTGCAGGTAACATTTTGCCTCCCTTGCTTTTTAAGCTCCTGTTCTGACTGTGACAGCTTGACTATGCCTGCGGAGAGCAGGACTGCCCAGTCTCGTTCATATGCAGATTATCTGCCTGTTTCGTGGAGCTGATGTTTAACATTGAATACTGATAAGAATGCATTTACCAGAGGAATATTGACTTTTCATTTGTCGAACAAATATTAGGCATAATTCTTAGATGTCTTACACCTGTACATTTGAACAGGACACATTACTGCTCTGAGCTGGCACTAGCGAATGGGGGGGAACTGATCTGGCAAGTCAGTCCATAACAATGGGCTAGTCGCTTTATAACAAATCAAAGGTGATGAGCATCTAATTTTGAAAGTTAGTGAATGTTCCCACTCAATGGATGTGAAATAATCACAGAGAGAAACAATCTGTTCAAGTAACTAGAGAAAGGAACATGCATCAATCCGATTCATGTATGCAATTAGTTTAAGTACACACGTTGATGCAATAGCATATGAATTCAGCAACATCAAATCACATGGAAATTGTCAAAGGTCTTATTTGTAACAGAAAGCTGAGTTTCTGTTCAGCAAATCCTGTAGTGAGGTACACCAGGTCATTCAGCCTCCAACAAGTGGGTGGTCCATTTTTGCATCATTACTATTTACTTCTTGCATATAAACATTCAAGTTTCAGACACATAATCATTTTTTCACCATGTCTGCAGTAGTTACAGTTTCATGCTACCATCAAATTAAGGTTGACATTTATAAATTACTCTGGTTTCACAATGGGTTTTGCTTGGCTAGGTGACTTAACATAACTTATAGAATAAATTCTTGTGGTTCGCTGTCACATAATGATATAATCACTTAGATTAAATGAAAAATTAATAAGAATAACAGTTCATACACCAGGACCAGGAAGCTTGTGTGTTTTGACCTGTCAATCATACCACTTTTATGGACAAGGCTTCCTGTTTCTATGAATGGCAAGTGCATCATGGAAGGAGCAATCTTTAACAATCTTCTCCAATGAAAAGTACTGGAACTGTTCATATTTTGAGACTCTAGCAGTATATGTAAGTATTTGTCTTAACAACTTGCTACTCCAGTTTCTTCCCCAAGATCAGACCACTGTCCTCAATGGGCACATACAGCCCTGCCTTTAATTTTCTGTTCTACAAAGAAAAAAAAATGGGATAAGAGTATACTAGAAAACAAAATTGAAGGAGGTTATGATCAAGGCGATGCTGATACAATAATTCGGTTGCCTTTTCCATGCAAAAGTATTTCCAAGACTAATGGGCCATCAACTTAACTTACCCAGTTAGAGCGGCCTGTAAGGTCAACAGAACTGAGATAGAGGCTGGGTAACACAGAAAATCAAAGGTGACCAGGACAGAAAGTACTGCAGTCCATCCTTTATGGACTTTCAGCAAAGCCTTACTGGCAGGACAAGTATCTTGTGATAACACAATAAATGTCAGTGCCTTCCTCCCTCTCCCCAGCTTCATACTGTTTGACCTGATGGCCAACCTCCCCCACCTGATACATTCTGGATTTTTACCCCATTTTCCTTAACAAACCTTTACAGAAAAAGCAGCAAGGAAGGAGACAAAGACCCAAACTGTCAGTATACATAGAAGATGTCAAATCACACCTAGGAGCGGGCTTATATTTTGTTCTGCTTTTAAACTACTAATATTATCAAGGAAATGGAATATAGAAAAAAAATATAGCAAAGCAGCATGCTAAGGATAACTGCAGAGATGGTAAACACAAGTGTATCAAACACATGAAAACAACTGCAAGGAAAGAGCAGAATTTTTCTGCGCTTATAGTCAGCTTCCAAATGTGTTCCCTCTGCTGAAGGAAGCATGTGCTTAACACATGTGCTGGCTCGGGATTAGGCAATTGACAGTTGTGGGTATTGCAGAATATGCTGACATTCCCAAGCAGCTCTACTGGAAGGGGATTATATATCCCAGTGGTATCAGGCTGAGAGAAACCCTGGGAATATGGAAACTGGCACAGGCAAGTAACTGTTCACTTAAAATTGCAAGCTTCAGACACTTCTAACACAACCCACCCCCATCCCATTTTTGTAACTCAGCTGTCTATGCCTAGGGGGAACAAAGGTCATCAATTACAACAAGCCCTCCTCTCCAAGGAGCAAACCAGCTTTTCTGGTCACCAGCTGTACCAGTTCACCATGAGATACCCGCGATCCAAACAGACCCCCAAGAGTGAAGCAGGATGCTGCCTCCTGAGCTCTTGCATGGAGCACGCTGCAGTGTCATACCTGGTACCCAGCCTCTCTGGTCCCACTGCACCAGCAGCTCCCCTGCCAACAACAGCCTTTTGAAGATGCCACAAAGTGGGGGCATTTTTGTGTGAGAAATGCAACACTGGAAGTCCTGACCACTTCTGGCCATCACAGATCCTGCTGCTCTTTTTGCAAGAACAGTTCGTCTCCTGGCCAAACTCCAGTTTGTGTAACTGCATTTACTGCGTAATTATACTTTCTTCAATTGTCCCAGCAGCTTCAATTTGCCACGGTGCTATTCACTTCCTTTCAAGATGCCATGGAGTATTACTGTGTGCTGACAAGCAGCTGTTACGTTTCACCCAAGAAGTGACTGCATAGCAGTGGCGGGTGAACACCACTCCTGTGCGTGCATCATGTGCTTGCACATGGTACCAGGGGTGGAAAATGCTTTGGGGTTCCTTGGGGGTGAGCTATGCTGCATAAGCAGAGGGTAATAGCTATCAAATAGTAGAATAACTCGCCGTGATGTAGCTAGGATGTTCTGAGTGGGTTTTTTTTTAATTGGATATAATCTGGTAAAAAGCTTTTCCTTTTGGTGGGTGAACAGAGCATCACAGCTCAATAGAAACGAAGTGAGGACTGTTATAAATTCTAGCCTCTGCGCTTAACACACAGTAACAGCCACAATGAGACTTTTTTTCAACAGCTGAAAAAATCAGCAACACAGACAAGGGAGGCTGGTAGCAAATGCGTTACCTGGAAACCACTCTCCAGGCAGATGGCACTGCTGCACCCCTCACATGCTCCCCATCTTCAACTCCTCATGCATCCTATGTGCCAAAGATGAGACTTTTTTTGTTCATTTGTTGACAAGCCAGGCTTTTATCCTGCTTATCCACCTTCTTACCCATGCCTTAAAAGAAAACAAAAGGCAGTCACCCCTCATTTTTTCTACCAAATCACTCAGGAATCCTGTAATACCAGGATTCTATTCCAGAGGAGAATAAAACCTCTGTTACCTTCACAGTGGGTGACTAGCGCAGTATATTTGTGGGTAACATACAAGTGCAGCAGCAGATGAGGATACTTCAGCTCTAAGGGTGCTATCATTGCGAGATCTCTTGGATCATGACTGACTTCTCTACAGAGAAACCCAGTACTTGAAGCAGCTCCAGGCTCACAATCTCAGCTATTTATTTCAGACCATCTTTTTCCCCTACACCATTTTTTTGCTAGGTCATGAAATAGAGACGTTCAGTTCCAACAGAAACCCTCTGACAGCTTTAGGCATCTCTGAACAATCTTGGAAACCCAACCAAAACCCAACTAAAACCAAAACAAGAAACCTTGCTACTTTTAATTAAAAAAAAAAAAAAAAAAAAAAAAGAAAAAAATCAATCGTAAGGGCATTCTCTGGTGGCCTATACAAGAAAGGGAGATTCCAGCCGATAAATGAAAAGACGCTGTCTGACCAAATGACTTATCTGTGTAGTTAGACATCTTAATAAATAAAAATCACTGGTAATATTCATGCCACGCCATCAAACAGCCGATTACAGCTTCCCTAGACAAACAAAATCCTGCGACATGCCTGCTTTGCTATGGAAACAACTTGGTGTTACATACAATATTCATTAGAAGGGTGAGTGCTATTAGACCTACAAAACTGCACTACAAATAAGCATGCTATTAATAGCATGCTGATATACACATTTACATGAGATTATGTTTTCTTTCTAATTATTTCGTAAGCTAGACTGCAACTATGAAATCTTGGGGGGGGTTGTTTGTTTAAAATTTTGTCAGGCATAAGACCTATGAAGCCAAATTTTGTTTGGCTTGTGAAGCACTGGCAATTTTACTTTAAAGAAAACTTTATGCTCACAGACTGCAAACAAACAGCAGAAACAGTCCTAGTCTTTCTTTTTCTTCAACATCTGACTAATTTTATCGAAACACTCAACTATTGCAACAGTTTCACCTGTCGGACTGTTGGGTTCAGCCATTCTGAGTAAACTCAGGTACACCAAATGCTTCTATTTTTGTAAAATATAGGCCTGAGAAATAGATGCTGAGTCCATCTCTGCTGTAACCATGCTCAAGTCTCTCCTATGTTCTAGTTTTGCGCTACTGACTTCTTGAATGACGTGGGTAATGCATGGCAGATTAAACCTGAGGTGAGCCTAGGGCAGGTTTACAGGGCAGACCTGCAGTGAAACCTGTCAGATAACCTCTGGACAAGCCTCTGGCACCTTGGCAACTGTTGGAATTTAATCAAATCACAAAACATTTTCTTTCAACTCAGAAATTAGGCTAGCAGGCACACTAGGTCTGTCATTTCTTTACTCATTTGCAGACTCCGCTATAAGATGAAGGTGCCTTCAGACTGATGAAGTCAGATAATGTAGAAGATGAACAAACCCCAAGATTATTTTGACATCTCCAAACAGCCTGCTCTTCCTCACTGTTTCAGCAAGCAGCTCCTCATCAGGGACCAGCTTCCTGGGGCCGTGCGTGACTCCTCACACTCCTGAGATGCAAATGCTAAAAGAGCTCCTCCGGCATCCGTGACATCCTATCTTCTCCTGCCCCTGTTAATTCCTGGGCATTGCCATTCTCCCTGCTGTGTTTTGCTCCCTCTACTTTACTATTTTAAGAAACTTCGAGTTTTCAATGCCTCTTTCTCCTATAGTTTTTACTTCTGGATCCCCCAACATTTTTGGAGGAGGTAATGACTTTGCTCCTTTGGAAGTTAAGCAGTGCGTCTCAGGACCCTACAGCAAGGTAGTGCAGAGCTGACATCCTCACGACCATTGCCTTCCACTTGCTTTTCCACCAGTATAAATTTCCTTAGTGTTTCGGTACGGTGCTCTGCAACATAAGCCCCAGCAATTCTCTGGCTGGCTTCCCCTCTCATCTACCGACTTAGTACCTCTTTGTGAAGAGATTTTTAACATTATCCAAGAGCATGGGCACCAATTTTTGGAGACGTATGAAATCAACTGTAATTTAATTAATCCTAAATTAAAAATCTAAAATCTTTCTGTCACTTAAAAAGTCTGTTGTCACTTGTCTGTCACTTAAAAAGTCTATTTCGAACATTAGACTTGTATTAATACTAAGGCATTAGCAGGTTTTAACAATGACACACCTACAAACACACTGAAAATGGTTGCAGTACTACTAAAACCCCAAGCTGACAGGTGATTTCTGTGCAAGTGAAATAAAACTATCACTTGGTAACTCAGAGAATTATGTCAAACATGAAGCACACTCAGTCACTTACAAACCTGCAAGATTATCATATTTCCACAAACATTCGCCTTAAGTACACATACTATGAAAAATGTAACTTTCAAAAAGTTGAGTTTTTTTCCTCGAATGATAGCTAACTCAAAGAAGTAAAACAATGCTAGAATTAAACCGATCTAAATTTAAATATATCTTTACTTTGACCTTAAGAATATACTCGGCATTTGACAGGGAAGTATAGAAATGACAGTGTATTGCCATCTTGAGGCTTGGTACCAGAACTACATGTCCAAATATATTTGTTACCAAGCACAACAGTAATTGAGCCAGATGTGCCAAAGCCGTTACAAAACACACAACATTAACACCATATGTTTTATATTTATTTTTAAGCTAGGGCCTCTGCAGTTCCTTTTCTGGACTGGATATACTTTTAAAATACACTTTTAAAGACAGAAGACCCTTAACAGTAGAACTAAAAAAAGTCAGAAAGAGTATCAAGGATATTAATCTCATTCTTACAAGAATGACAGTGAAAGCTTAATTAGTAATACAGATTTCCCAGATCCTTTGAAATTCATGAAAGAAACAGCATGCTTTCCAGGCATAAGACATTCTGGTGTGGGTTTAAAGGGACAAGAAACACCAAGCTACAGTCAAAGCCTGTAGGTAGCTATGTACATTGTCCTTGCAAGAACGCACCTTTAAACAAACCTCCGTATCACAAACCTATGCAATACTCCAGCACTCTTCTCAAATAAACCCTACAAATACCAGATACATAACTGCTATGATGTTTTAGTTATGGTTTGGGTGGTTTTTTTTGTTTTGATTTGATTTTTTGTAATTAACTTCAGGAAAGATCACTTGGAAAACACTTGTCTGTTGATATTCCCACCCCTGAAACAGCATGAAATTTGAGGTCACATGGGAAGTGCCAAGTTGAAACTGAGGGGTCTGTGTACATATATATATATACATACATACACATTTGACTGACATACATGCTTTTAATAGAGGTCAGGGACATCTGATTTTGCTTGCTTGTGAAACCAATCACATCTATGAGGTAACTTATAAAGGGCTAGTGGTTTACTAAAACTGCTAAATTTGGTTTTCTTCTCCTCTCTCCTAAATAAACTGGCTTGTACTCAAAACACACAAGCAGCCATTTGAAGGCTGTTGCTTTTACACCCAAGGTGAAATATGTTTTCCTGAGCTATCCAAGCCTCTTTAGGCGAACAAGAAAAAGCCTCCCTGACATTTACCTGCTTGGCTTGCAGGCTGCCAGCCCGAGTACTTGGCAGCACCTGAGGGTCCTGTTGGCTTGAGACCGGCAACAGATGCAGCACTGGCGGGAGCAGGTCTCGTGTCCATGTTTTCTTGGTGGGCAGGCATGTTCCTTGACGAGGATGCTGTAAAAGGAGCAGGCTGGGCAGCCTCCAGGGAATCACTGTTCAGAAATGAGGAGGAGAAAATAAAATGCATTTCCTGCTAGACCAAGACAATCACTGAATTGGAGATGTGGAGTGACACCCTGGCACTCTGGTGCAACAGAGCCGCCCTCACTACTCTGTCATCGACAATGCTGGGGAAGCTGCATTTTTAAGCTTTCCCCCCTCCCCCCAAGAACTGCACATTTCAGTAATTCCTGCCAAAATTCAATATAGACAACTAAATCCCTTCACAATTTCCATTTACAATAATTGTTGGCATGACACAGGTTAAAGCAGATCCCTTACTGTAAAGTTTGTACACTCCTAGACTTTTTCAATACTTCTTTTTTTCTTGGAGAGTAGGCAAATACTCATTTAGTCAGATTATACTTGTAGATCTTAATAAAATTATCTACCTAAAAGTGCTTTAATTAAATGCAATTTTCTTCTATGTGCCACTGCGCCTCCAAAAAATTAAGTATTTTAAAAGACCTGTAAGTTTCTTTATTCATTAAGCAGTATTTTATATTGGGTCTTCACAGCAGCTTTAACATTTTAAGGGTTAGCAGAACTCTTTCAGCTATTTATAAACCATGGACGATGAAAACTGTACTTAATCACAATTCATGTAGAATGTGTATGGCCACTAATTACATTGCGAGACAGAAAAAAAATCATTTCTCATTTCCAGGGTCTGTTCAAGAATGAGAAAGTTATCATAACATGTTTTTTATGCACTGTAATAGTATTGGTGTAATGGATATTTGCCTTTCAGAAGCTGAAAACAAATATTTTTATTGAAAATCTTAGAAGTAGAAGAGTAATTGCTAATGAAGGTCATTTGCAAACCAAGAAGATCACAAAACCAGGAAATTAACTCAATAATGTTGCACGGTACAGCCAAAGCACAATTCTAAATACATATTTTGTGCAATCTGGAAACACGTCAGCCAACACATTAGAAGTCTTGTATTCTTTCCTGTATTTAAATAACAACAATTTACAGCACATGTGCATCGTTCATATTTCACCAGGGTCATTCACAGAATTACAGACTGTGCCAAGTTCCTAAAGTAAAAATCCTTGAGCTATTTTTGCTTTACACCAGCACAATATCGCCCTGCCCGTATGACATGAAAGAACTTGAACACACTGAGAGGTCAAAAAGCAAGTTCATAACCCTGATTTTTTGTGTCTAGATTTACAGGGTTAATAATTGATGCATTTAGGACCTTTTCTTGGTAATGGATGAAAAAAAATATTCACAGTTTAGAGAATATATATGAATGTTCAGTTTAATGAGTAACAGCTATTGCATTTGTAGGCTTTCGGGAACAGTGGAAGCTTACCTGACATTGATGGATTTGCAATATGCAGTGTGCACAAACCCAGTGAAGCACAAAGTGAGACTTTGCATTCTGTTACATTTACATTTTAAAAGATATTTAAAGACATTTGTGGAAACAGAGGCACTCAAGTTACACTTCAGGCTCCTGAAAAGCTTAGGATCCAGGTCTTTTAACAAAATTTTGAGGCAGCGGAGATACACTGCATAAAAGCACTGTTGCAGACTGACAGAAAAAAGATAGGAAGACATTCTCCAACATGAAGCAGCAGCTCAGTGGGTGAAGATGACAAGGCAGTTTAGGACTGGCTTCCACTATGAAAAAAGTACAAGGCTGTAACTTCAGTGTCACAGAAGCGCCCTTCTGTACTGTTGAGTACATTTGACACATAACCTATCAAACCTGCTCCAGGCCCGAGCCCCATTACAACTTAAAGAATTCCTCAAAACACTGTTGATACTAAAAACAGTTTCCTCCTTCTCCATCCAAACAACACATCCACTTATCAAACCACTTCTCAAACATAGCATCTCTTTACTGCCTTTGTCTGGAATACGTAAATCATACATAATATAAATAATCTGTCCTAAATAAGAAAACCCTGCTGCCAGGGTTTCTGCCTTTACACAGAAGAAGCTACTCAATAAGCAAAAATGGATGCAAGACAAGTAAAAAGAGTATCGTTTAGGCAGGAGAAGGATAGAAAAATTGTAGAAATGGCTGAGGTGCTCATGACTGTTTTCCTGCATTATAGCCTCTAATCACACAATTGCTTGGGAGTGCATGTGCAGTGTTCTCCATTGACAGAGAGAAATCCATCTTTGTCTCACTTTCAAACAAGCGGCTGCACCCTGGAGACGTTCAACCTTTTAAATGTTAAGCTTCTTCAAATTCATGCTTCAAGATTAATTCCTCAACATTTTACTTTATGTTCTTCTATACTGAAAAACACTCAAACTCCAATTATTTTTATCCACTTTATAAATATAGCTATGCCTTTTTAGAAGCACACTTAACCTTACCTTCTACAAAGTGGCTGTAAAATACCCACAATTAGCCCTGCTAGTATTTTTGTAATTCACTAGGATATTGTACATGATTCATTACCTAGAAAATACATGGTTTGAAGAGACAAAAAAATATACAGAAATTTAAGAAAATTAATGGGTCATGGAAGAGAGCTCCCATCTGTTTTTCAGTGTCATCACTAGAAATCTGAAGGAGGAATGATAAACCTTACGTGTTTACCAAGTTTCACATGAATAGCTTTCTCAGACTTCCCAGATGACACTCGTAGGCCAGGTTCAGGTCAAGCACATTTTGATGTCAAAACACTTCTACTATTATTAATGACAAGCCTACCTTCTAACTCTAGCTTTAACCTTTTACCTCTGTTTCATAACTCTTACATTATTCCTCTTACACCTGATGAATACTTACAGCAAAAATGAAAGGTTTCCATGATGAAAACTAATGTAACCATGAGCCACACTCCTTTTTAAGGAAGACGAAGTTCAGCAAAGGAACAAGCCAAAGATACCTCTCCACCTTTGATACATGCTAGCTAGTACATGATAGCTAGTACATGACACATCTCCTGAACTTCCATGAACAATAAATACCCACAGACTGCAGCCCCATTCTATCACAGTAAGGACAGGTACAGAAAATAAATAACTTCCTGGGATGCCGGTCTGAGACCTGGGGACACACACAGGGCTCCAGTGCCAGTGCAAACGTTATCCAGAGCTCACAACAGGCTCCTCAGACTTGCCTCTCCTGATCAACAAAAGCACTGTGGAAAAATAGACTACAAAACAAGTAATAATTCCTCTGCTCTTTTATACTGCATCTAAACCACTGTATTACACCCTGGCTTTTCATAGGAGGACAGGGGGGAAAAGACATATGCCAGATGACTGTCCTATTGCTGGACATGGCACCGAGAACTTCTTGGATGCTATAGAGGCAAGAAACCTGCAGAGGAAGAAGCCGGTCCAGTTCACATGTGAAATGAGCACCAGTTTTTCAGAGACCACTCTGGGATATTTGCATCCATACCACAGCTGCTTTCTTCCCAAAATCAGGTGCATCAAGACAAGGCTGAACACATTTCAAAGGCATTTTAAGAAATTTGCACTGGAAAATCCTTCTGAATGTACTCAGAGGTTCTGACGCCCTGCTTTCCCTCTTCCCCCACAATCCAACAGAAGAAAATCACATGGTCTGGGGCTATAGATGCCTAAACTCCCTCCATCCTTCCATGGAAACTCCTATATAAGGCTGCCCAGAATATCTTTACACATGCTTTAGAGAAGATGACTAACTATGTGTCATGTTGTTATTAGCCAAAGGAGAAGCTATGGTCCTATCTAAAAATGAATACAGCTTTTTGTCATATAACTTCTAACACCACTAAAATGCTGACAAGGGCCAAGTCTCCCAGACTTTCCCAAGCAGATTCAAAAAGGTTTAGGTGGACTTTTTTCTCATGGAAGCCCAAAACACCAGGTTATCCATTGGTAATCATCATCACTTGAGCCCCGACCTCAGTCTGGTAGATCAGGATTTTCCTATTACATCTCTGGATTATAAATGATACTTTTAACTCCCACTTGTCCAGGATGACTGTGTGAGTCAGGAACTCTGTGATCTAAGGAAGCTTGCTGACAGAATCTAAGAAGCTTGCATGTAGTATCTAAGAGACAGTCTGTAAATGCTTTCTTCTGATAGCCAGGAATTCTGTGAGGTTATTTTCCCTTAAGAGTACTAAAAATTTCAAGACAAAAAAAGATGTGAGCAAATCACTCTTCTTGGTTTCTGGCACAACCAAGTGGAATAGCCTTGATTCTGCTTTATGGCTTCTAAAACCAAAAATGTGTGGCAAAAAAAGTAAGGCTTCCCTTGCCTTACACACGGCTGCCTGTTGTCTGTTAACTGAATGCAGGCATAGAGCATGCTGCTGAAACCTGAATAAACAGCTTCTAACTTATTCACAGTACTTGATATAGCACTGAAGAAGAGGAAGAGGGGGAAGAAAGAGAATTTTTCAATATGAATTTTTTGAAACAATTATATTAAAGAAACTGCAACTTCAAAGAATGATCTGTCTGCCCTAAGACCAAGTAAACTGTCAAGCAGATGATTCTGCAGAGCTTTACAGCAAGGCATTAGCACAGCTGAGATAAACTTGAATCTCAGATCAAAATTTCTTGGTTTAAGATGTGTTAAATCATACACATCACATGATGTATTTTGTCCAGTATCAAAATACACATTAGCTGAAGACAGATATAGGAGGCCAGAAAAAGGTATGAGAATGAGAACAAAACCTCACAAATAGAGCAAATACATATGCCTTTTATGCAAGGGTGTTCTGATATAATAACAGAGAAACACAAGACAGAAAATACTGAGTGCTGAGCTTGTTCCCACCCCTAGTGCAAACCCACGGTCTCAGTCAGCTTTCTAAAATGGTGTTTACGTTTTGTGTTGACCTAGCAGTGTTCCAACGACTTCCAAGAAAGAAGAAAATGCAAAATAAAATAATACAGGAGAGAGAAAGTCACCTGGTTGTAGGTATTTCCATATCAAGTTACAGTAAGGGAATATGTAACCCTTTCGTAAGCAGTGCTCTACATAGAAACAATTCAAAGCATCTTTCAGAACAAGAATTCTCCCAGAGTCAACACCATTGTTTATTTCACATGGCCAGACTATCCTCTTTTCAAGTAATGGCACAGTGTCAAGTAAATAAAGCAAAAGCCATGTCAAAGCCCAATCTCACTAGCGTTCCCCAAAATTTTACAGCATTTTTGCATGTGATTTGATTTTATGGCAGACTCCACTTCTTGGATATTAAATACATCATTCTCTCTGCTGCATATATGTTGTTATAAAACATAGGCCTCTATAAACACAAGGCTACTTCTGTTGACATCAGGATGAAAACTTAGCTTATTGAAAGACTGCATGGCTGTTATACAACAAAGCTACACATTTCCTTGAGCTGTGGGGAGAAGCAAGATATGCATCACTGTCCCTGGAAGTATTCAAAAGCCGTGTAGGCGAGGCTCTTAATGACATGGTTTAGTAGTGGACTTGGCAGTGCTGGAGTAACTGGTGGACTTGATGATCGTAAAGGTCTCTTCCGACCCAGCTGATTCTTTACCAAGAAAAAAAGACCATTTCTGAGGAGTTTGTTAGGCAGTGAAAATGTGTGGATGTTCAGCATACTTCAGACCAGTTAATAACAGATATTAAGCCAGAAAAAAAGGTTAAGTTCTCTGGCAGCTAACCAGTGCAGAGCAGTTTAAGACAGCCAGCTTTCTGGAACAGACACAGTGAAGAGAGAAGAATAAAAGGAAAATATTTCTGGAGTAACAACCGTGTTGCAGAACAAAATCAAACCCCTGCTTTTGCTATAGCTGCACCCTTCTTGAGATATTCCCCAGAGATAATTCAAACAAACTTAAGCTACCTTGGTAAAATAGACCCATTACTTTTTCATGAAAGTTATACAAGTTAGATCCAGAACACAAATGCCAAAGTTGTTTAAGCTAATTTACTTGCCTTACATTGTTGGGCCGATTGTTTTTTGAACAAGTTATTCTACTACGCAATGTTGTATACTCATTTCTGTACTTACGGGACATAAGATTTCAGGTCTTTCTTATCAGCTACTGTGTTGTGGGATGAAGTGAGCTGACACTTAAAACATCTTTTTAGCATTACATTCATGTACATATTACAATATGTCACTAGAGGCACACTAGTGCAAAGACATTTTAATACCTAGTTTCACACACTCATTGGCTACATTTCTTTCAAATCTGTTATATTTGTCTTTATTTTTTTCTGGCAGAATTGATTCATTTTGCTTGATGTCTGTTGTACTTAAATGAGTCTATGTACTTACTGACAGCAAACTGTAAGCATAATTTATCTTCTTTTATCTCCTTTTCCTATATGTTTCTCAAGCCACACAATAAAGGTTATGCTCCGTTATTCACTAAGATAGGCAGCACAAAGCTTCATTTCTACAGCTCCATCAACTGGCAACTGGCTCAGGATGATAATAAGGAAAACA
This sequence comes from Lathamus discolor, assembly GCF_037157495.1. Classification (NCBI taxonomy): domain Eukaryota; kingdom Metazoa; phylum Chordata; class Aves; order Psittaciformes; family Psittacidae; genus Lathamus; species Lathamus discolor. Next base: position 115,238,831 of record NC_088884.1, read on the forward strand.
AATCATTACCCTGGTATGCTGGATGATAACTGCAGACCAACAGCAGTTATTCAGGGAAAAATCCTTCAAAATACAGATTATGCATAACATTCTCAGACTAATAGTACTGCTACATCGCATTTCCCAAATTTCAGGCCATACCCCATTTGGGAGGTGCCTAACAGTCTGAAAATCGTATACTTCCTGTATTGCTTTATTCCACAGACTGCATACAGCAACCTGAACCAGAATAACCTGGCTATTGAAATGGTTTAAGAGAAAATTAGTAAGTTTAGAAATAACGTCTAACCCTCCCCCTAATAATCTACAGATGTTTATTTCAAGCCGTTCAACCTGGATCTTGATATATCCAATACTGATAAGGTCAGCTGGGCAGGCTTACATGGTCTCTGTACTCCCTGTATACCTCCTGGCTCCCAGCACATTTCTACGCAGCTCTGCCAGTTGTAAGGCCAAAACAAAGAAAAACCTCCAAGGCTGCAATTTAACTATGGCAGGATGAAAGAAGTTCTCCACTGCTTGCTGCCTTTCCCAACAGACAGTCCTATGTACCAAGGAACAGCAACTGAATGCAGCTAGTCTGGGAATCTCAACTTTCTAGCAGAAATAAGTGCTTGCATCTCCAAAAAATAAAACTTCAAAACCAGGAGGGTTTCTCCCTGTACGGTGAGCAAACAATGGCAAACATAAAGTCAGTTTCAGAATAAAGAAGGAAAAGGTTCCCATTCTTGTAGCAATCTACCTTCATTTATGCCAGAAACGATGCATATTAGTGAGTGAAGGAAAAAAGAAAAGTCTGGCAGCACATCCTGGACTTCATCCGTAGTGCACAAGTATCAGAACACCTGGAGAGGTTTTCCCTTTGGAACCATAAATAAAAAGACTTCCTAGCGAGTATCATTTAGCAGCAAAAAGAAAATTAAAATTTAAGGTTGTGTTACAGCACTATAATTCTGTTAATAGTTTTTTCTTCTAAAAGCAGATAAGCCATGATGTAAGAAACTTCAATAAAATCTAAGATTGCCTGTTTGTGACTAGTAAGTACCATTTTTTGCTCCCCGAGGCTAGGGGTACTTTAGCCTTTTCTAGTGACTGAGGTCACCTTAGAAGCCATGAAACAGGATGGAAATAATAAATACCTCTTACTGAATACAAGTTCCTACATCAACTGGATCTCAGCTCTACTTAGAATTGGGCCTTATTTCTAGAGGAGTTTTAATCTTGTTAAAATACAAATACGTACATGAAACCCCACAATTATTTCTTCCTTAGCACAACTTAATAGGTACTTTCCTGTAAAAAAAAAAAACCCAACTCAAGAAACAGATTTCCAACTTTGAGGCTGAAGTCAGTTACGTAAAAGCAGCTTTCCGCAGAAGTGAGTGTTAACACAGCTGCGGTCAGGAAACAAGAATAGAAAGTCCTGTGCACTGGACAGAATCAGCACTGAAACAAAGGGCCTAGACAGCAAATATATTTTCAATAGTTATTTGTTGCACCACATGCCAGTTATTTTATACATTAAAAGTAAGCTTTGAAAAATAGCAGCCCTTTGTTCCTGCAGCACTGTTGCAGCCTACTGTGCCACTTACTTGCTCAAGGAACTGTTGCAAATAATTCACTTGGATAGAAGTTTCAAGCCAGAATATCTTGTTTCTTCTCTAGGTAGCTCTTCAAAGTGACAGTGCCTCCCTCAGAGGTTTGTGATGCAACATGAACAGCACCGTGCACCTCAGTGCATGCCCCCAATACCAGGGGGGAAGTCTTTGCTTAGTACAGTGGACTTACACAAACTCCATCAGCAGGACCAGGGTGCAGATTAGTTCTGCAAAGTGGTGAAACGAGTAGGATTTGGGGTTGGTGACCTCATGCCAAAGACCACAACAGGCAGACTGCTTCAAGTGTGCAAACAGAAAAAGGCTTTGAAGTAGGAGCCAGTTTCCTGCGTGTCCTAAGTGCCAACCATGCACCGCACTCGGATAATACCTGTGGCTCTTTGGCAACTCCAGAGCACTCATGGACTTCCTGGAGGGCCTCATGGCCTGCAGAGGAGGCTTAGCAACAGGCGAGATGAGCAGGGCATCCAAGAGTGAGCGATAGACACTAGGTTCGGAGAGTCTAGCAAGCATTTAGAAAGACCATGTAAACAAACTAGGTGATCAAACAAAGTTCATGTTGGCTGGGACCACTGAAAACCCCTAAACCCTTATGAAAAGCCTGTAAATTATGTAGCAGTATGGAGACACTGAACCTAAGGTAACTGATATAAAAGTTATGTCTAAATAAACAATCCCCAAAGTGGAGGTTACATGCTACAGAGGATGCACAAGACAACCCACTGGGATGTGAGAAGCTTTTCTTATTTTATTGTTACCATTAATGAAGTAAAATAGAAAAGATCTTGAAAATAGCTTTTACTTCATCTCTTTCTCATCCTATATTGGTATATGGGTTTGTGTATATTTTATGATATCAGTATATGTATCAGTACATTAGGACATTTATATAATTTAGAAATACATAAATATACATATATTACATACTCAAAAATTTTTTACAGATATGAATGCACGAGAGAACTTGAAACCACTGGTTTGAGTAAGCCTTCATAAAAAGCAGTGCAGTAAAGACGTAGATGGAACTCAGAGAGCATCTAAAAGTTACTCAAAGATGTAATTATTCTCTGTCATTCATGTAACACAATTGTTATTTACAGTTAGTTTACCGACTGAACCGTAAAACAGAAATCATGAAGATCAGAAAGGTAGAATTATTCACCCAGGTTCAGAGCAACAGTGTGGAACTAAGCTAAGAAAATGGCATGGGAGCCTTGGACATACCCCAACAGCTTGCCCACCGTGCTATTGAAAAAAGTTGATTTCACAGCCCTGCGAGGGATCCATTATTCTTGTGTGAGCTTGAACTTTCTTAAACCAAGCTATAAAATGTTCCTTTTAGAATTGATGTCTACCTGGCCCGGGCAGCAATGGCAGCAGACACAGCAGCAGCAGCCATACTCTTTACTGTTGATCTCTGCTTGAAAGGAGAAAGAACGGGAAGAGGAGTAGGTCCCAACTTGGACAGACTTCCCAAAGGATTTTCCAGCAGTACTTTGTCAGCACAGAAGCTTTGAGCCAACAGAGGAGAAAACAGAGAAAGCAGGAAAGATTGACAGAGGCACAATACCAGACCATATTAACAGTTGGAAAGTTATGCGAATGTAGGTTCCCAGCTCACAGACACGTCAGGCAATATATTAACTACTTGAATACTAATGTAGAAAAAGCAATTCTGATTTCACCCACAAACAAAACTTTCCCCTCACCAAGCCAGCATTCAGCATGTATTCAAACTCCCCATTCCAGACTCTGCCTCATACCCCTAGGTCATTCCGACTGAACCAGGACCCAGGACACTCCATGGGGATCCACCTGAGTCTCTGTGGTGCTGACAGAAAGACCCCTGAAAATCATTTAGATTCTCTTTTTCATAATAAATAATAAACATTGAAAAACATTGGAATATTTGCTGATACAATTTCATCAGGTCTAGTTTTAGTCACCTGTACAAATTCAGTATACTCCTCACCCCCTTTTAATTTTCCCTACTTATTATCTAAGTCGGGGGGAATATGAACAGGGGAAAAGGGAAATCCCAGACTGGATCCAAAGTAATTTCCACAGCGGTAAATTACTTTAAAATGTCAATATTATCCATAGAATTGCTGTGTATATTTTTTAATTATTTCAGAAATCAACAAAACACTCACACAACTAAATACTACTTCTCAGATTTAAATGCAAAAATGCTGCCTCAAAACCTTGCCTACACCTAGTAGTCTGCTGCAGATATACCTTAAAAGATTTACCTTGTATGATTTATAGATGATTTAGACTGGTAGCTTGAAATTTTACTGAAAGAATTTGTTTCACAAGTAAGCAAAGATGCTTCATGCCTGCCCAAAAGCAGCAAGAGAAGAAAAGTCATTAATCAAGCCCTCATTATATCTTTGGCACTGCTAACTAAAGCTCAGGAGGAGTTCATTCAAGGACTTTCAAAAGCCCTCTTTACCCATAAAAACCAAACCAAACAAACAACAAAAAAACCACCCAGGTATGGTTTAATATCCCAAAGTGTTAATTACTGAAGGAAGTGCTTTCTTTACCTATCGGTAAACACTATACTCTGGATGTCCCATCATTACACAAGTTAATGGTTGTATTCTCCTCCAAAAACTTAAGGCTAGTGGGCAATCCAAAAATACACTTTTTATAGCATGGGTGACTAACATTTGAAAACTGAGAGAATAAAATGTGGAATACCAAAGCATCACATATTATGCACATTCTGATGTACTTTCCCCCCTCAAACCTTCCTCAACACTTTTGACACTATGTATTCAGCCCATGCCACCAACTTCCGACTACAATGTTACCTTTGAACCAAATCTCCTACCCATTACTGGTTTATCCGCCTCCATCTAATGGCCATTTTCATTTTTTTAAGTATTTTTTTACATTTTGTCTAAAAACTCCTTTGATTTCTAAATGCTGTTCAGGTTTCAAGAGCCACATGAGGGTCAGGAGACACCTGCAAGCTGCTCCATCTTGACAGCAGCAGCAGCATCAAAAAAAAAAATCAAGTAAAACCATATGCAAACTTAGTTTCTCATCATGCCTTTTAACAGAGCAGGCTCGGATGTACCTGGCTATAGCAGAAGGCAGCTCAAGGGCTGTTTCCATAGTTGGGGCTGCAAGAGGCAGTCCCACAGCTGCGGTGGTAGGTACCGGGAGCTCGGAGGTCTGTGTGGCCACAGTGCACTTTGCAGGGAGAGGTGCTTTATCAGGTGTCAAAAAGCTTGCTGCCTCCGGAGCAGGCAACTCCACAGTTATTTCCCTAGTTGATGTTAATTTCACAAGTAATTATAACAAGACAACACATGGAGAAGAAATCTCTCATCTGCTAAAGATACCTATCAGCAATGGACAATCCTTTGTAGTCAGTGTTCTTGTATCTTCCGTAAAAAGAGTGAGTAGCCAATGAAGGCTGTTTCTAATTCCCCAGGAAACAAATACTCATCCCCTAGGAATCAGACCATGCTGAAACTGGTTCTTTGGGGCATTTTTACAGCTGAAGCTTGAAAGCTCAGAACCAGGCTTGTTTAACCACAAAACCAAACTATTTGGCTAGTTTAAACTAGTTACTCAAAAAAACAGATAACAGTGTATTAGAAACTCTACCTAGTATAAGTAGATTAGACACTGTAGCTACTTGGCTGCTAGTATTTAACCTGAACAATTGCAGGGGGGTTAAATACTCATTTTGCTCAGGCTTTCAAAGTGTTCTCAAACAAAAGTTCAGTAAAGTAAAAGCAAGCAGAAGGACAAACAGCATTCACCCCAGGAAAGTAGTATCCCCCCCCCCACCCCCCATTTTACTTCTTCTTGCTTATCACTAAACAAAGACAACCGTAAAAGATCTGACAGTTTCAGTTTGGTCAGTCTGAGACCCAACCTGACGCTCACTGACCAATTAAATGAGCAGCTCCCAGTTTTGCAAATTCTCTTTTGCAGTCAAGGGAAGTAATTTAAAATCAATGTAGAAATGCCAAACCTGCCAAAAAGGTGATCTGTCTGAGTTGAGAATACAGCAGCAGTTAGAACAATTCATGACAAAACATGGGTATGCACAGATTGTATTTCCTGGAGTTGCCCTCAAGTTCTCCAAAACTTTATAGAGCATCTTTGCGAAGCTGTGTATGTTACAAAAAAGGGCCCTGACAAAGGCAGGGAGAAGGGGAATATATCACACTGGGTATATGCTCCAAAGCGAGAGGAAGCCAACTCCAAATCTTATTCATACATACATACATACATATTGTATTTTCATTTTAATCTTGCTTTGGCAGTAGTTATGAGCAAGAAATTACTCTTGGAAGTCACGATTTCTGCAGAGAATAATCTTGGCTGTCCACTAATCAGAAAATACACAACCAAAATCAGGATTAATACCTACTACTTAATACTAAGTCTTTGTATTTATGAGTATCATGAATAATTCCATTAAAAGAAAAAAGTAGATCTGTATGACTAAAAAGTGTGTATATAAAAGAGCAATGTAAAGACTAGCTGGCACTGGAGCTGCCTTGTATTAGTTATGTATTTCTTAGGAAGTGCCAGATTCTGCGGTTTATATGATCTAAATTTGCCAGGATGACTTTTTAGGATGACTTTTTGCAACTTTGCGGAAAGGCTGCAATTGCTTTGAAATATTTTACTGTTAAACTAATAGGAGGACATTGCATATATGAAATTGAGTACTAATACACTATAAATTACAGTAGATGGCTATATTGCCATATGACTAGTTTAGGCTTTCATTAAAGAACTAAAACTACAATAGAAAAGCATTATACCTTATATTATGAAGTCTACCTTATACGTAATGAACCTAACTTTAAACTAGTAATCAAATCCAGACCCTTCATACATTTCACAGCAAGTTCTTTTCTTTCTTGGTGGTTCAGTACTGGGTGGTACAAATCAGAGCTTCAGCCAAAATGAGATGGAGCCCAGTACGAAAATAAGACCCATGCCAGGCATCAATAACAGATGTGGGGCTTTACTGTCAAAAGCAAGTCTACTGACCTTTGGATGGGTAATTGTGCTTTACCAAAGGTCTAACATGGCAAACACCAATTGCTCCATAGCTGCTATTTTATAAAAATAAAACAACAAAAATGAAGGGCTTTAGGGATCAGCTCTGGGTGTATTTCCCACATGAAAACATACTGTAAATGCAGTGACGCTCAGTAACAAAACATGAATGTCAAATATGGCTGCTATGCTGATACGTCTAATTTCAGGAGAGTAGCAAGACTACATAGCTTTGCTAAATAATTTATGTTCTCCTTCCCACACTGAACACTAATGCTTCCTTCTACGGCTCTGTGTAAGCTGCTCTGATTTCTGCCATTCTTGAGTAGAAAATACTCATCATCTACTTTTTTGACTATCTGTATAAATACTTCTGTCTAGGGGCCTGGCAGGACCAGGCATTGCTCATTCAATTCTCACTTTCAAAGCAGCAGCTTTGTTCTGTGCTTTAACTTTGTGCTTGTGCATATGTAAGGAACTCCAGTTACCTGGAATTCAAAAGACTCCCCTGCACTATGAAACACAAACCATCAGAAAAAGTTATTTACCTTTAATAATGGCATCAAACCCCTCCAAATTACTGTTTCTGTCTAATATCCAAAATTGTCACTGTCTAGTACCCACAAATGACCTCCAAACCACCATCAATCTGCCAAAATAAGTGCTGGTGAAGCTAGGCCAATGACAGAGAATTTGCCAGATAATCATCTGATTTTTTCTGATTACATCATAGCACACAGCATAGTGTTATGAACAAAATTATCTACTTTTAAAAAATATTTTTATCGTTTTAAAAGGTTTTTTCTGTGTTTTGAAGAGAACTGAATTCACTTTTGGGTTGTTGAGATCATTGAGAAGTTACTCCATCCAGGTGACAGAGTGGACACCCACTGACAACACAGCAACACGCACTACATATCATGTTTTCTTATACTGGTACCCACACAACTGTTCATAAATCTGCTCAGCTTCATTTAATTTCTCTTCTCCTTCCCCCTCCTATGACTTCCAGGAAAAATCCCTAATCGCAGTAGGTTAACAAAGTTTATTTTAAGTGAATGACAGACCCTCCCTGCCCTAAGACAGACAAATCTAGGCTAAAGCAACACATAGGTAGATCGTTAACAGAATCGGAATGATTTACCTCCCAGGAGTTGCTGCAGCAATGTGCTCTGAAAGCCTGGAAGAGCAAACATTGCCAGAGAAGGACTCTGCTAGTGGCAAAAGAGTGGCTGCAGGTTCTGGTCTAGCACCATTTTCACACCATTCACAATAATAAAACCAAAATGGAGACACACAGAAAAGAGATTTTTAATCCACATTGAAATACCGTGCTGAACAGGAGGGACTGTGCATGTAAGTGTTAGTAATTTCTTCTTTTTAAAGAAAAAAGTGGATTTTGCAGCAATGCACAAATGATGCACAATACACTTAGGAAGTGTCACGCTTTTAATGAAGGTTAAGAAGTGTCCTGCTGAATATAAACTCAGAAAGCCAAACAATATTTGCCTTTAAAAATATGGAACATATATATATTTAGTATCAGGCTACATGATGGAAAACTTTTAGGAAATAATGGAAAAGAAACAGACCAAAGTGCTAGCGGAATTCACTCTCCAAGTCATGCTTTTTGCTGCAACTTTTTTAGGGTGTTAGCTTTGTGGAGGTTAGACTATATATTTCTCTATTTTTTCATATCTTTCCTTTCAATTGTGATAGGAAAAAGAAAAAATATAGAAAACGTCTTAAAGCCTTCTAATTGAAGAAAAGAACATGTCACTGTAATACACAAAAATAGAAGTAAACTACGAGATAAGAAGAGCAATCACAACCACAAGTTTTGAGCAGGCTAGATTATCCACAGGAGTAGGTGTTGCTGCCTTATATATATAAGAATTCAGAATTAAGTAACTTAATGACATATGGAATCTTAAGTGCTGAAAATCATTGAAGAGTCTTAGGAACGACCAGAGAACAGACCTCACAGGCAGTAAAGGTGTAGATGGAAATTCTGATACAGGTGGCCTCTCCAAAGTGTGGGTAACCATGGAGTTTTTATTCAGACTAATACAAGTCTTGGAAGGTAGATGTAGGGACTGTGAGTATGAAGACCTTAGGCCTACTGTAGGAGAGGATCTGGTTCAAGACCATCTTAAAAACCTGAATGTGCACAAGTCCATGGGACCCGATGAAATCCATCCGCAGGTCCTGAAAGAGCTGGCCAATGAAGTTGCTAAGCCACTGGCAATCATATTTGAAAAATCATGGCAGTCAAGTGAAATTCCCGATGACTGGAAAAAGGGAAATATAAACGCATTTTCAAGAAGGGGAAAATGGTAGACCCAGGGAATTACAGACCAGTCAGTCTCACCTCTGTGCCTGGTAAAATCTTGGAGTAGAGTCTCCTGGAAGGCATGCTAAGGCACATGAAAAACAACAAGGTGCTTGGTGACAGCCAGCATGGCTTCACTAAGGGGAAATACTGCCTGACCAATTTCGTGGCCTTCTATGATGGGGCTACAGAACTGATGGACAGGGGTAGAGCAGTTGATGTCATCTACCTGGACTTCTGCAAAGTGTTCGACACTGTTCCACACAACATCCTTGTCTCGAAATTGGAGAGACATCAATTTGACAGATGGACCACTGCATGGATAAAGAACTGGCTGGATGGCCACATACAGAGTTGTGGTCAATAGCTCAACGTCCAGCTGGAGACCAGTAACGAGTGGTGTCCCTCAGGCATCAGTGTTGGGACCGGTCTTGTTTAACATCTTCGTCGCTGACATGGACAGTGGGATTGAGTGCGCCCTCAGCAAGTTTGCCGATGACACCAAGCTGCATGGTTCGATTGATACGCTGGAAGGAAAGAATGCCATCCAGAGGGACCTCAACACGCTTGTGAGGTGGGCTGATGCCAGCCTCATGAAGTTCAACCATTATAAGTGCAAGGTCCTACACCTGGGTCGGAGCAATCCCAGGCACAGTCACAGCTTGGGCAAAGAAGAGATTCAGAGCGGCCCTGCAGAGAAGGACTTGGGGGTGTTGTTCGATGAGAAAATGAACATGAGCCAGCTTCAGTGTGCGCTCGCAGCCCAGAAGGCCAACCGTATCCTGGGCTGCATCAAAACGAGCGTGACCAGCAGGTCGAAGGAGGTGATCCTGCCCCTCTACTCTGCTCTCGTGAGACCTCACCTGGAGTACTGTGTGCAGTTCTGGTGTCCTCAACATAAAAAGGACATGGAACTGTTGGAACAAGTCCAGAGGAGGGCCACGGGGATGATCAGGGGACTGGAGCACCTCCTGTATGAAGACAGGCTGAGGAAGTTGGGGGCTGTTCAGCCTGGAGAAGAGAAGGCTGTGTGGGGACCTCATAGCAGCCTTCCAGTACCTGAAGGGGGCCTATAGGGATGCTGGGGAGGGACTCCTCGTCAGGGACTGTAGTGACAGGACAAGGGGTAACGGGTTAAAACTTACACAGGGGAAATTTAGATTGGATATAAGGAGGAAGTTCTTTAATGTAAGGGTGGTGAGGCACTGGAATGGGGTGCCCAGGGAGGTTGTGAATGCTCCATCCCTGGCGGTGTTCAAGGCCAGGTTGGATGAAGCCTTGGGTGAGATGGTTTAGTGTGGGGTGTCCCTGCCCACAGCAGGGGGGTTGGAACTAGATGATCTTGAGGTCCTTTCCAACCGTAACTAGTCTATGATTCTATGATTCTAAATATCCTGGACTCCTGCTCCATTAGGCAGATCTGCAGGTATGCTTTAGAGATATTTATGCCATGGGGAGGAAAAAAGAAAAACACATCCTTTAAGACAGGTTGTTTCAGGACTGAACAAGCATGGGAGAAGTATTTTCCACTGGCTATGGATTAAGTAAGCTACAAATCTGGAAAATCCAGACACACCTTCACCCAGGACAATGAACAGACATTACAGTTCAAGGCCAAACCCAAATCTGTACCTAGTTGCTCAAAAGCAAATGATTCAAAGTGAACATCTAATTCTGCACCACCCTATTTCCAAGTATATTTTAGAACTAATCAGTTATTCAAGCACATAAATTAACTTTACACAAAGGCTAGACTTTGCCTTTCTAAGCTTTATGTAACTAGTTTAAAGAGTTGTAATTTACACATTTCAGTGAGGGCTTTCTATTCCTATTTCCTGTCCTTCCAGCTCCTGGAAAGAAAAATCTGGTTTATCCACACAAAAAGTTGAAATATTATTAAATTGGGGTATTCATCTCTAGATTACTTATGGAAGAGAAGTATCTGTGTCATTGCTCATCATATTCATCCTTCTAAGGTAATCTCTTAAATTTAAGCTTATTCATTTATATTAAAACCTCTCAAAATGTTTTTTTCAAAGATGAGATCTATGCTGGGAATTGGACATGAGCAAGGGCATGTTATCCACATGCAAATGGACAAGCATTCCATTGTTTTGGAAACAGTAATGAAGTCCAAAATTTAACATCAAGTGTTCTGCAATGTAGGTAACAGGAGAAGAGATGACATCTTTAAAGCCCTAAATTGAATTAATTTCATATGTTCATAAACCATTTTTTGAACTAATGAGTTCTTGATATGAATTTATAGGCAACAAATAATTTTCCTGCCTTTCTCACACTATTCGTATCCTCAGCAGCTAGGCTCTATGACTTTTTAATTTTGCACAAAACAGAGGCTTTATATTTCAGAATCTACATTTCAGATTTGTTCTATTTTTCATTAAAGCAATTCACCCTTCAAAGGGATAAGAGCTGGCAAGATAGACAGACATAACGGTGAGTGAAATAATAATGTGAAGATGTTTCTCATTACCTACGGACATCTCCAAAATACAAAAATACTTGAAGGCCAAATCATTCTACTCTTATGAGGAAAACATTAGGGAGAGCCTAAGCAATAATCTTGCATAGTTTTCATTGCACTGGTGTCCTCTAAAACTCCCATCTTCTGTTCCATTCATAAAAAATTTTTAAAACCAGCAACACTATTTTAATACACTACTTCACATTCCTACTTTAATAAGCAGTGTGCTATTATATTATATATATATAAAATTATTATATTGTGGCATATGTGCACTCAGAAATACACTTGCGTTTAGTAACAGTTCTTACTAACAAGCAGGGGGGATAACTAATTGGCACTTCTCATTAAAACAGTCTTTAGTGAAATTATTGAAATTAATATTTTCCCCTACTGTCCCTAATTAGTTAACCCAAAAGGTGTGCAAAATGCAGTGGTCCATTGTTACCAGTGCAAATCTAATTGTACGTTATGCTGTGCGGTGTTACGCATCCAGATCAGTGACTGTTAGTGTTAGATAACTTTGCTATTACCTGAAGTCTCCATTTTCTGTTTGGCTTTTCCTAAAGATAAAATGACAAATATGATAACTACTACTGTACTGTATAGCAGTATAAACCATCTGAAAAGGAAACACAAGCTTAAAATGCTTCCAAGGGTCTCCTATTTCACTGTTGTGCAACAAAAATGTTTACCCCCACCAAATCTGCAGAAGCATTTGCAGTGGACATGAATTTGTTCACAGGACCAAGCGTGTAGGTCAGCTGCACATCAGAAAAGAGTGTAGGTCAGCAGCACAAACTACAAGCCATTGTAGTGGTTCTTATTAAGCAGTTAGGAAAGACTCAGCTTTTATATGTGATTTACAACTGAATTCTGAGCTTTGAAACTTCTCTGATTCAATAAGCACTGCAAAAGACTGAGTTTTACTTGGTAAATTTCTTGCCACCCAAAGTTCCTTCATTTGACTGATACCTACAAATGTGTCGATTTTGACAACACACAAACCCCATTCTACTACTGTGAGATTTTTTTTTTTTTTACAGTGCAGGTTGTCTCTACTACGCAGCAGGGATTTAACTGTTTCTCTTAATAATATAATCTACGAAAGTGCAATGAAATTACAGCTCTGTGCATGAGAGGAATATTCAAGGAGTCAGAGAGACTCAAAAGAAAAACAAACAGACCTAAGATAAAAGCAACTTTTATTAAAATACTCTTCAAGCTTCAAAAAGCATAAATAAATGAATGTGTAGCTACTATAATACATTATTTTACAGGAGAACCATAGGGCCTTTAAGCCTTTATAAACAAAAAAAAAGCTTATGAGCTTCACACTGTAATAAATAAATACTACCATCTTGTTCTTGTTAGAGGATGTTTTGAAGCTTTTACAGGTACACAGCAACATTCTGCTTAATTTTTTCTAAGTCTTCCACAATATGAACATATTACTAGTCTAAGCAGTAGAATCTTTATACTGAGCTCGCACTTCGATTTGCAACAGTGGATTTATTTATTTATTTGCTTTAAAGCAGCCTATCTTCTTGTTGTACTTGGTAAAACATTTACAACCACTCTAAAATTGACCAGCTAAATACCTAGTGAAATCCAAGATAATTATCCTGGTAGTTTGATATAAGTGCATACAGTCTTTCTTCGTCTTCTTCCCCCAGACCCAAAATCAAAGTAATACAATTTCTTATTCTTCTGTTCATAACTTTCTTCCTAACAACCTACAGTAACTCAAACTCAGCAATGCAAATGACTCCTTCAAGGCAACAAAAGAACTGCAACAGCCACCTAATCCCCCACGTTGGGAGATTAAGGCACCCAAGTTGTTCGGTTTTAAATGAGGGGTTTTTGTCAACTATTGATTAGCACAAGAACATTTTAATCTCATTTTTTACACATCAGTAGGAAAGTGTTAGAAAAGTATAGAAAAGGACAGAATTTCTCTTGCAGTAAGGCTAATGAAATAAGATCTCTTTTCCTTTTTTTTTTTCCTTTTTTGCAAAGCAGATGGAAAAGAAGGAAAGAAGGAAGTATTTGTGTTATGCTTTTGCAACTTGGGTAAAATCACTGGACATTAAGAACACGTGCTGAGACTTCATGGTGCCAGTCACGTAATTTTGTGTATTTGGGACTAAAGACGTGGATGGGAACCTTTTCCCTGTGGAAAGAAGTGATAGAAGAAAAGTAAGAAAGGAAGAAAGATTACCTTTAGCAGTTTCACAAGCGAGCATGCAATCTCCATGCACTATTCCTATCTGCACATTGCCTTCCTATCTGTCAAAAATCTGGATCCAGTGTTAGGCAAAGTCAGCACAAAAATCTCCCACTGACTAGATTTAGCCGCTGGTTGGTCCTCATTTTGAACAACACTTATCCCGAAGCAAAGAAACAGCTGACCCTTATTTGCAGTCCAGAAGGGTAATACTTTCCAGCTATGCCTTGCAATCTCATCTACACTGGCAAATCAAAAATGCCTGGTTAGGTTTACGAAAAGGAAAACACAATTGCCAAGCTGACCTTGTACAGAAAACCAAATCAGTCCAAGCTTATGGAAAATCTCAAACTCCTGCACAAACACTACTACTGGACTGCAGCAGCAGATTTTAAAAGGTCTGTCTACACAGAAAAATATCTTGATTTTTACATGCTGAAGTAGAAGGCAAAAAAAGCAGCAATGCTTTAAAAACACCAGATGTCACACAAATACACCAATCACTTATCAGTTAAGAATCAAGACGTGCAAAGTATTAAAGTAATAAAAATGTAAAACATCAACTCACTTAGTCTTCTTCGAAGCTTCATGTTCTGGTTCCTTCACTGCAAGAAAGAAGAAAGTTTTTACTTTTTAAGGCACTAATAGCACTGTACCACCGTACACTGCGATCCTACCCTGTGCCAATGCATTCACAACAGGAAATCACAAAAAGGCTTGTTGGGACTCCTAGATTCTAACGACACCCCGATGGAAATGAGCTATGTGGGCAAAGCCCCTTTGCCAGCAGTATTGCTGAAAGGTGGCTCTGCTGGTCTCTGCCTTTTCTCTTGGGCCATTCTCCATGTAGGCATTGAGAAAGGCACGTTAAGAAGGGGAAGAGGAATGGAAGTTGGAAGGCATTTGTTTTGGACAAACACCCAGTGCATTTATAACAGGTGATAATCCAAGCGTCTGTTTGCAGCCAGGCTGTGACCCACCAAGGTAACTGTCCAAGTTCAGAATCTTTATCACAGATGGATAATAATTGTTACTTGGGAAGAGGTTATCATTGGCTTCTAGAGTAATTCTGCCAGAGAATCAGTAGTCGATTTAATCAAACCTGCCCCCAGGGAAGGGTTCCAATTTCCTCACTGCCTTCTTTATTGTAGCACTAGCTGTGAAAAGCAGAATGAAATAATCACCTCTACATGAACTGCTTCAGTCTGAACATCACTGAGCTCAAGTCTCCTGATGGTACTTCTGATGGCTTTTACACATTACAGATCTTAGCCAATGAATTGTAACTGACAGCATAATATGAAATTGAAGTTTTATCATAAAATTATATGACTGGAAATGAATCACTTGTTACAGTCGACAGTATATGTAATCAAACTATAGCATAAGCAGAGGATGAAAACATAACCTGGGAATAAACTGAGGAACTATGGATTTATGCTTCTGATTGACTAACGCATTGCAGATCACACACTTTTGGTAAGACTGTCAAATATTTTCTATGTGCCTGAAAACACCTTAAGTTTTCTGGAGTATTAAATATGAACAGGGCAGGATGGAAAGAAACAACCAAAATTCTGCCTACTGAATTTAATACGAAAGAGGAAAAATGAAAGAAATTTGACTGAATCTTCTTACTACTTGTTCCCACCCCCAGCTATTAAAAACATCTATCTGCCCAAGGCCATTAATTTTACTTGGCTTACACCACACTACTTACTATGATCAGTGCCGGTGATTTGGGCAAGGATACGGAAAGAGCGGGACTGGGTAGTGCCTGTCCGGGGATGCCAGTCTTCAGTGTCTTCAATCAATCGTTTCTTGCTGGCATCGCTGTGGGTGGGTGTGTGGTAAAACTCTGTGTAGGTATCCACAATGTGCTTCCGCGGGGGGCTGCGGCAAGGAGAAGAGAGAGCAGTGAGTGAACAGCTTCAGAGACCGCCTGCGTTGGTGTAGCTACAAAGACACAGGCAGGACTGTGACTTCTCACAGCATTAAAAGGCAGCTTCTGTGTTTGGATGCAGATGTGCCACAGTGAGCTTCACAGGCACACATGAACATAGATTCAGTTCTCTGAACCAAACACAGCTTTTTAATTACTCTAACCCAACAAATATTTCCCCTTGTTTCACTGTCAGAACTTTTGAAACAGTAAAAGACATTTTATTGTCAAGACATGTACATGTTTCGATGTTTACCGTTTAGGTGGAGTTTTCCTTGGAGATGATAGAGTAAGACAGCAAGAGAAAGTTTCCCCAGCATAAACAGGAAAAAGGAAAAAAAGAAAAGAGATAAAGTCAGAAACATGAAACAGAAGTGCAGCTAATTATTCTATTGAATTAAGATTTGTGGGAAAGGGCACTGAAATCCAATAGAGAGAGATATTCTCATTCTACTACCAAAACTGCAGCAGAGAATTCCCATAGTTAAACTTGCATGAACTTCCTCACGGGTATGAGAGGGGAATTTCTTTTGGTAAAGCAGCGTAGTCTACTTAGTTCAGATCAGGTGCCCTGATTCTCCTCTTGGCTCACAAAAGGCCAAGCACTCACTGTGGGCAAGTCTTTTGCACTTGTCAAAGACTGGATGAGGCTCAGGCCATTTAGAAGAGTAGGAATGACATTTTGGAGCATAACGTGGAGATACTGATGCTCAGTACCCTCCTCTCTGGAAGTCAAAAAAGTGAGGTGATGCTTCATCTAGAAACTTTTCCCACAGTAACCTACATGCTAATATCAATGCCTGCACTAGCAGACTTGCAAGAAGACAGAATTTGAGAGCTTTGTTTTCAGTAACTAATGTAAAGAACATGCAATGGCACTGATCAATTTAGGAAAAGGGAACAGAAGATCCATACTATATCTATATTATTTCTAAATGCTACATTCGTCATTCCAAAGCATTAATCTTTAAGACTCTCTAAATGTAGATCTACTATTACATAATTCACAGGAGATCAATTGTGCAAAACTAGCTCCTTAGGCATAGTAATTTTAAATAACCCAACAAAACTTAAAAAGTAGCTTTCATTTTTGCCACTACTCCCCCACTGTACTCTTAATAACTAAAGTATTTATGGTGAAGAAAGATGGAAAATATTAATGAGAATGATGTAAATTGTTAATTGTCAAAAAGTAAGAATTAGGCCCACTCGATGAAATGCACAAGTAAATACTTAAGCTTAAAAGAATAATTAATACTGGAATTATTCTTTTGTATATAAAGAAAATTATATTTCTTCATACGGTATCACATGAAATTATATTGAAAGATTTAATTTAGTGACACATACTATTAGTGAAATATGCATATATCAAAGTTACTAAAAGAGAGAAAGGTATAGAAAGAAGGACAGCGTTTTTTCCAGGATGGAGTACAAGAAGTACAGAGAAAACTAAAGTAAAGCATCAAACATTATTAAAAAGCATTTAATAGCAAAAAGACAATCTGAACATTAAAGTAGTAATTAAAGGTGTGGAACTACATGGAAATGTAATTATTTACATGCAGTTGACTGCATTCTAGCAAATGTCACAATAAAATAAGTAGTCTTTCACATTTTTTGAAAGTACTATTATAAACAAAATAGCCCGCTGACCCTCTGAGGATCCTACTGGTCCCTTTTTTTAAAGGTTTAAGACTCTACTAACAATGACTCGTTGAGGCCACAAGGTGGTACCAAAGACAAAGGAAAAGTCAATGAGAAAAGGCTCTGCCTTAACTCACCCTTCAGGCGAGGGGAGAAAAGACAAGCCAATAAAACCCTCAATCATTTTTATCATCCCTAATATGTACAAATCACACACGGATGTATATGGATGTTACTTTTATTTTTGTTGTATAAATTCAATATCCCTTCATTCCATAGTCCTCACACCATGGTTGTTTTTATAGGGTACTTCACCATTAACTAGCGGTATTACCAACACCAATTAGCCGCAACTGCACCAAGAAATGATCAATACACACAAACGCCACACAAAAATAATAAAAGTAAACAATAATAATAATTTTTCAAAAGCTGCAAAATGTAACACACTGAGAAAAGCAAGACCACATCATGTCCAATGCAGACAAAATCATTTACTGCACTAAGAAGTTACAAAGAAGAGCTGAAGCTGTCGCGCAAAATTTAAATATGAAACTTTAAGAGTTATAATTTTTCAAAACAACAATACATGCTGGTTATACCAACAGGAAAAATGACCATAATTCAACTCGAGTGCTGTCGATACTAACTTTATCATTGTTGTTATCTGCAAGGGAAAAAAAAAAAAAAGTATTTCATGTGTTAACACATTCTTTGCTCCTTGAAATATTACAGGAGTTTTCCAAATCCAAGCTCTGGTAAAGCCATATACCATGTAATTCAAACTTAAAACCATCAAGAGAACCTACAAGGGGAAAAAAATCAGCCCAGCTGAGCTTAAACTGAGTGAAATCCATCAACCTCTTTCTTACCTGTTCAAAGCAGCAGGCACTTTTTCATGCAAGAGTTGGCAAGAAGGTCTTAAAGCATAATTGCATACAGCCTAATGAAGGCAAATTGCTTTCTTTCTAAGCCAGGACTAAACAAGGGAAACAAAACTTCCTTCCTCATACTGAAGTGAGGACAAATAGTTTATATCCTGAATATGGGTTGACGGAAGCCAGAAGGAAGAGGGGAAATTCTGAGTACAAGGTGCATGTCAGAAGAACTGCATTTGCTCAGCAGAGCTATGAACAAGATACAAACTTCCCACACACACACTTCTTTTTCTTTTGAGAAAATGAATACTATAAAACACAGAAGCAAAATGGAATTTATTTCAGACTGCTCAATTATTCCAAACTTCAATGTTTCTGATAGTTCATAAATGTCACCAATTCCATTTTAAATGGGGAGGGAGATAGACATCATTGTAGAAATGCGATTTTTCTAAGTAAAATAAGTAGTGTAATGGCAGACCAATATAATCACTTTAGGGGTTATTGTTTTCTGCCTTAGTTTGACACGCCCAAATACACTATTGCAAGAAAGATGGCAAAATAAAGTAGGTTTTTACAGTTCTGAACGTTTTCAAGCTTTCCCAAAGTAGATCTGGAAGGTTAGCAGCAAAACAGGGATTTCTTCACCTGTCAGCTGTGATACTCTTCAGCTGGTATTATCCATCTCATAACCATAAGGTAAGGCATGAAACAGCGCTCATCCAGTCATTCTATCTTGATTGTCAAGTGCTTACTCCACACTTCCCAGCACTTCCCTCCAAGAGACTTAGTTTTACTGCTATTGTTCCTCTTTTTCAGTACTAATTACTGCTTTTAAATATTCCTCATATGGTTATTTGCTAAAACAACATTCCTGGAAAGATAAAGAGATGGTTTGCCAAAGTGAATTCAACAAGTCGACCAGCATCAAGCAAGTCCTTGGGTTTTCCCAACTTCATCCCACTTCTATGCAGTGGTGTGGACTCCTGCCAACACCTGTTTAAGAAAAGCCTGGAAGTTACCATGGCAGCAGTGTGATATAAAATGCATACGGACTGCATTATACAAGTCCACATATGGAAAACATTTGTACCACAATATAAAGGGAATAGGTACCTAAAGAAGTTTCCCCTCCATGAGGTGCTCAACTGAAACTGCAATTTATGCTGTAGTTCAGTTGATGTGGATGTTTACCTTTCTGTAGGGTTCTTTATATACTTCATCTACTGAGAGAATACCAGACGAGAGGCACTAAGCCTTTTCCTACAGACACTTTCTTTTGAGGGATGTGAAACAGTAACGACAGCTTTTAGGTTTTATGCTCAGGTTTTACATTCTCAAGATTGAAGAGAAACCTATAGTTCCCCTCCAGCCCTTTTTATTACTTAATTCCATCTGCTGGACACTGCTGCTGGGCACAGAGGCCAACTGGCATGGAACCACTCCTGCCCAGCCTCCTCCTCTCCCCACAGCACAACAGCCGCTGGGAACCAGTCCCTAAGGCGCTACAACTCCCAAGCCCTGCCCAAGAATTTCTGGGAGAGCCCAAGGTGGCCCCTGCCAAAAGCATGATGCTGAAACAGGGTGGCACTGCATGTCTGAGTGCCCAGGATTGCCGCTGGGCTCAGTTTAATTTACTAATCTTTGTTTACTTGTCTAGATACTACACACTATACAGTGTAAGCCTTTTATGCAGCCTTACAGTCCCCTAAATGTTAGGTCTCCAATACTGCTTTAACATAAACAATTATTTGAACATGAAAGTTACTGAAATTTTAAACCTATTTCTTTTTTAGGATAAAGACAACATTTAGAGTTGAAATATTATAATGCTACAAAAAATCTGCCTAACCCTGCTGGCTTCCTTGAAAGCACCTTAAAAATTTCTCACATGTTCTTGCATATGTGTGCAGAGAAGTGATGAGACATCTGTCCCTTTGCCTCCCTTCTGGTACCTCTCTTCACTGAGAGCATCTCATTCCTGGCCATCACAGCACCTACTAACAGACCACTCTTGCATTTTTGTGTGCCTGCTGCTTTCAGTCACTGTATCAAGAGTCAAAATGCACAGTGAGATACAGACAGTGAAATTAACGCTGGGCTTGTTGTAAGGTCCAGAACACACACTGGGTCCATACAACCCATTATATAAAGCATTTTGTGCTCCTGATTCAATTTAGCTGTGACACTCTATAAACTGGTATGTCACTCCAGAGGAAAACCACCACTTTGACCCCTCAAACCACCCCTTTTAAACACAAGTCCTTCCCTCAGAGATTCGTGTCTGAGGACGAAGCGACTCCGCCTCCAAGCTGTGTTTGACTTAGCCCTTAAACAAGCCCAGCTTTTTTCCTGTGAGGAAAGACCCTCACAGCAAAAAGAAATCCCACCTACCCATTTTGCTGTTTACTCTCCCCCTGGTTTTCTCTGAATCCTCGTCGTTGCCCCTCGGCTACATCCTGGGTGCCGTCGCCAGCAGAGGCGCTCAGGCCGGCATTGTGCGTGGCGGGCTGCCGTGGGACATTAACTGCAGGTTTAGCAGTGCTCAGCACTGGTGAGCACTGCTCAGCGTTAGGCTTGGCGTTAACATGCAGTCCGGGCACAGCGAACGGGGCCGGGGCAGCAGCTGCCTGGGCCGGGGTGAAGGCGGAGGATGGTGATGGGATGGAGGTGACTTTGGAAGAGGTTACGGCTCCAAATGGCCTCGGTGTCTTATTGTAAGCCACACTCGCCGTGGCAGTGACTTTGGGTGCAGCAGCAGAGGCAATGGGCACAGGCTTAACTACTTCTTTAGGTTCTCCCTATGCGAGATGAAAAACAAAAAAGAAACACACAAAACCACGCCAAACGCATGCACATTCCTCAGCAGGGATATTCGCTGCTCTTACGGGAGATAACCCACCTAGCATGAAACCGAGAAGCATAGAAGCAAGCTTTACTGAGACTGCAGCCATGAAGAGTATAGAAGAAAACAAGCCATGCATTTAGGAAAGGGAATGATCCAAGCATACAGTCAAAATGTAATCCCATGATGATAACTCTTCTCATCTTATCCGAAACAGACACCCCACAAATCAAATTCAAGAGAAACTGAAGAACCACTCCACTGTACAACCCATCAGGTAAACTCATGCGGAAAAAATTAGTGGCTTTTTATAAAATCCACATTCCACTTCTAAAACCCAACTTGAGATATGTACGTTCCCCATAAACAAACAGCATGGGTGTGTGTACACACACACTGTATGTATTTATCTGTTGATACGGCCCTTAAGAGAGGAACCAGAGCCCTGGAGTTCACTTTTTAGTGTCCAGTGCCTCAAGACTCAGTGAGCTTTTCCAGTTGCACTCCATCAATGGGCCTCAATGTCTTCATATACCCTTGTCAGATCAAAACGCTCAAAAAACCCCACTTTTTTTTTCTGGGAGCTATGTTTTACCATGGTGGTTCCCAAACTGTGGCCTTTCAAATCACAGTCAGCAAAGCAATAATATACTATAAATTATTTATGTCCACTGGAGAGGATTTTCATGTACCGGACATTCGTAAGCAATTTCAGGTTTGCAAACAGCCTTCTTATCCAAAAGGTGGATTTGCTTGAGAACTGAATATTAGAAGCACTTGAGAATAAAAAACTCCCCAGGGTTTTAAGCAAAGTGAGGGAAACTGTTCTCTCAAATGCTAATATTTAGATAAGCTTTCTCCAAACACAAAGGAAGATTTCAGTCCTCACTGAAAAATCCCCAGACAAAAAAAAAAAAAAAACAAAACAAAACCCAAAAAACCTACCAAAAAACAAAAACCAAACAACAAAAAAAAATGAAAAAAACACCCCCCAAAAAACTAACCAAAACCAACCCCCCCCCCCCAAAAAAAAAAAACACCAAAAAAATCCACAAACCCAAACAAAACAAAAACCAGCAAAACCCATCACTAAAAAACCCTACTAAGTCTCTCCCTTAAGGATAAAGGAAGAACTTGACCAATATCTTTCTATATAATGTTCTGAGAGTTGGAAGAAAATACAAAGTTTTTCTTCTTTTTTAATCACTATCTCTCAAGTCTCTTAATTATGTCTCTCCTTTTTTGGGGGGTGGGCAGGGATCACTCAGATTCAAACGCTGCAATGCTGTTAACATAAGACACAGAAATCAAGCATGTTATATTGAAAGGAAAGTTTGAATTACTGCTTATCAAGAACAGGGTGTGACAGATGGGTAACAGTACCACATGCTGCATTTCTTGGTTGTTATATACATACCTTTGGTACCTGAACAATATCGGGTTTTTGCACAGCAGACACTCTGTAACAGAAAAAAACCCATACATATAAGTTAAAAAACAAAGTTCTTCAATGTTTAAGAATTTATCTCTTCCAAATCATCATGTCATCAGAGATACATAAAACATCACATTTTGTTTCCTCTAAAGGGAACGGAAGCATTCAAGTTAAACCTACAACGTTGTTGTTAGCACGAGGAAAAGGCAAAACCAAACTGGATTAATTTATCCAGATACAGTGTTAGGAACTCTAGCACCTATCATCAAGTAATACTTCATTTATAAATTCATAATACCCTATCACCAGTTAGAAGACTAATTTGCTTATTGTTTTCCTTCCTTTCATAAAACTCAAAAGCTCTAGTCAAGTAAACTGCATTTTAAATAGTGCATAACCTTTATATTCAGGCTTATATCAGACGGCTTCCTTTTAGAACAGCAACAAAAATCCTTCTGAAGGACTTAGGAAATTAAATAACACAGAAACTTTTTGCACAGTCTTTGGTCTTCAAGGGTAAGGTTAATGTCACTTGAACTCCACAGTACAGAGCAAAAAAACTTCTTCCAAACAATGGGTGCATTGAAACTACTATGGGGTGGTGGGAAAGAAAGGAAGTATCACAATGGAAAGGATTAATATGATAAAGAATTGACAGATTCTGTTATACCTGAAGTGAACTGACAATACGTTACAGATAAAGGCACTTCACTTCATAGTTGGGTTGGGTTTGGGTTTTTTTTTTCAGATTTGCATATACTTCTATGTAAAAATACATACATACACAAAATTAAACAAAAAATAAATAAACCAACCAGAAAAAAACCTGACACACTAACATTCTGTCTGCAAATATTGCTGCTGATACACTTCAATCTTTCCATGCTCTTTTGGTAGAAAAGTGGATTCTTGCCACATTTCAAAACATTTCTGGCCGTATTTGGTAGCTGCTAATAACAGCTGGCATCCTTAATGATCCAAGAACTAACAATCATATCCTGCCTGAACAACTACAGCTTCCAACAAGTCTTCTAAAAAAGGTTCTGAAGAACTGAATCTGGAATCCCAGTTCCAGAAGATAATTTGCCAGGGAGACAAATACATTTGTTTAATTGGAGATCAGCTAACAGATGTTACAATTTAGAACACCTCTATTGTATAAACCTATCAGCTATCCTATTTCTACCAGGAAAACATGGAGAGCTCAGATTCCAACAACAGCAACCGTGTTGCAGGGTCGGTAGCTAATTTACAAAAAGGAAGATACATTAAAAACTACATGCTATGTTTTGAGGAAAAGAAAAACAAAAAGGAAAAAAATCCACCACGAGAAGATCATCTTCTGCACTTTGCCTTCACCAGTTTTGCATTGCTGCTGACAAATATTATGTCCACATCAACAGTAATTCTCAACAGAGAGGGGGTTTTGTTCTGCACTGAGGAACAGGTCTGTTCTCCCCTTTCCCACAGAGTATGCAGCCTCTAAGAAGACTGACCTCCAGCCCTCCAAAGCACTAGGGTGCATCATTAATCACTCCTAATTGCAGAGTTGTCAATTTGCAGCAACAAAAGCAAGAAGAAGAAAGTGCCAATACATACGGAAACCTTTCTTTTTAAGTTAGAAGGAAACATGCATCTCACTCCATATTTTAAGACATGTTTTTTAATACAATAACTTGGAACATTTTGTGTATTTATTAAGCTGATCTAAGAGCAAGAAGTAGAAAGCCATTAATTATTCAAGTCAATGACCATATTTCATGCTTGAGGAAAAAAAAAAATCTCTTTGCCTAATGCTGGACCTTGAAGGTTTAGTCTCATAAAAGGAACATACTTAAATATTATTTTGTTTTTACAAAATCAAATTTGAGTTTGCAATGGATGAAATTGTTCTGTATCCATCAATACAGCACTGAGGAGGAAATACTTCAAACCAAAACGTCCAGATGATCTGAAGACATACTCTTCAAATTTCATCTTCAAAAGTATCACACAAAAAGCAGCAAAAAACGGTGGGGAAAAAAAGAGGTTGAAATGTTCCCAATGTTCTTTTAACACTGGAGTCAGACAACATTACTTTATTTCCCCTAAATATACTTGAAACAAGGACATTAATTTGTGTGTCCCAGACATACTTCAAACAGTTTAACTTGGCTTTCTTGACCTCAGATCATAATCTGACTGAAATCTGTAATTTATCCTGTATCATATAAAGAAAATGCTCACCCAGCAAACTGAGCCACCAAGTTCTGAATGTGAAAAATGCATCGTTGTTAGACAAGACAGTACAAAAGGAAATGCTCACTTCAAGCTTGAGAGCAAAACATACCCAACAGTCATTTAAGAAAATACTTCCTTCAGGGCTATTTCCCTTAAGGTTTTGATAGATACTATCAAATTGCATAGAAAAAAAAAAAACCAAACTGCATAATCTTGCATATTTTCTTAGCTATTAGCACTTTGCTTGTCATCTAGCAATTAAACATATTAGGATTTCATGCTGGTTTGGTCACATTGAATGTATAATAACTGATGATAAAGGCTTTCACAATGAGATGACACACCTGCTCTGTTACTACTTACTAAAAAAAGCAGGATATTTTCTAAATGATTTAAAACTAACCAGCATATTAGTTTATGCAATATTTTCAATCACATACCAACAAAGCAAAGACACAAATGCTTATTATAAACAACTTACACAAAAGACCTTGACAAATGGTTACAGTTTCAAGCTTCATATGAATTATTATAGACAAAAATAAAAGCGGCAGCCAACACTTACTGACAGCCTAATATTGAAAACAAAAGCGCACAAAGTTTTTGCACAGGCTTCTACATCAAAGTCATTTATTCTCTTTTGAGGAAAAAAAGCACTATATTTAGCCTGTGTAAACAGTTCATTTCGACCAAACGTGATCAAATTTGCTCTGTAAACATACCACAAGCCATTCCTCTCCAATGAATGCTTTTCATGACATTTAATGCAATTCAAAACATTCCAACATGCAGCACAGCCTTATTAGGAAAATGAATTGGTCTGCTCTGCGCTGGAAGCAATATGCCCAGCAAAAACTATTCATTCTTTAAATTCCCCTTTTATTCATTCCAAATATTTCACCCATATTAAAAAAATAAAAAAGTACGCAAGAAATTCAACAGAATTGCTCTAACTCTGGTGTAAGATACAACAAAAAGCTGCAAGACCTTCACAGAAACCTTCAGGTTGGAAAAGATCATCAAGTCCAACCCTAAACATAACACCGCCATGTCCACCAAATAGAGTCAAGGCTGGATGATTTTCCACAAAATTTTATCTGTTGTTCTGAACTGAATCTTTCTAAGAAGAAAAGAAGAAAGAAAGGAAGGAATCTTTGCTCCCACATCTCATTTTCAAAACTAACTCGTTTTTCCCAGCTGATCAACCAGAAGAGAGGCTTTGGCAGTAGAATCTATGCCCTCAAAATCCACTGGTTAGATTTTCTTTCCCCAAACCTGATCTTTTAGTGATTTTGCCATTGTAGCCTATAGTTCTGTTTGTTTGCTTCATTTTATTTCTAGAGAGCAGTCAGTTGTCAGGGGAGAAAGCTAAATGAAGCTGCTTTTCATAAATTAGCCAACTCCTGGAAATAAGATGACAAGCAGAAAACGTTTAACATATATAACAAGCCATGACTTTCACCAGGGGTTATCTGAACAAAAACAAACGCAGATGTAATTTAAAGCCCAGAAAAAAAAACCCTAATCCAAATATTTCTTTTTTTTTCCTTAGACCCAAAGGCCCTTCTCTGTCACAGACATAATTCATTTCTTACCAACCTTGCTCTGGCTCAACAGAAAAGCAAAACACAAAAGTGAAAACATTCTTCAGCTTGCTTCTTGTTGCAACTTACACAGCATCAGAAATTACTTCCTTACATACAGTAATATAACATACGACTATACATTTCCCACAGTTTTACAGAAACATACACACTGCCCCAGGCAACACCAGTCAGTAAATCAGCACTTCAGCAATCTTGCCCGGACAAGCACCTATGGCCTTGAGACTGCAAACTTCTGCCAATGCAAGGCAAAGCAGAGGCAGCAAGATTATCATTAAGCACCACTCAATAAGGGCTGAAATCTGTTGCAGTCACTGAAAAATGAGATGATTTTTTCTTCTGCCTTAAGAAACACAGCAATATTTTCAAATCAATACTCCAGTCATCGTGCTTGCTAACATCCAAGCAAATGACTGTCAACATTTTATTTATTAAGTCATTCTCCTAGTTTACTATGGTAGTTTTCATTTAGCTGAACATACCAAATTATGACAAATATGGGAACGTTAATTACAATCAAACAATGCAGGCATCAGCACTGACAACGTGCTGAAAGGAGCAAATGGCAACTTCAAATCAGTGACAGAGCAGAGAAGATGGGATGCATAATTGTATCTCAGATACCACACGTCTCCAGGAGTCTTGTTACAAACATCCTATTCTGCAAACTAATTCTTACATAAACACATTCTCTCCCTCTTAGCCTACAAAATACATGCCGTAAACTTGCGATAATTCAAACATTAAAATGCAGTGTAAGGCATACTTGTCTCAGCATTAACAAAATATTGAAGAGAGTTTCTGTAGATGCTCTATTTCTATGCAGAATTTCAGAAAAGGATCTCTTCAGTCAGATGAGCCACTTAAACCATTTTATAACTTTTGGGCTTGATGCTCTTTGATGAGTCATGTTTAATGAAGTATGCCCAGAATATCGGTATTTATTTCTGGATAGAATAATACCTCGAGATAATACTTAACACCTTCATTATATTTAGCCAGGGAGTATTAGCTCATGAGTCACCTTCAACAGATTCTACATTCTCAGTAAGTTTAAAGAGGGAGAACCAACTTCACGTGCATGTCAGTATTTTACCATTGTTACACATACTGTTATACACTATGTAACACCTTTACATCCTTGTACTCCCCAGCACACCAGATTATGATAAAGCACTACATCAGGTAAAAACAAGAAAAATTATGTTCTTGCTTCACTGACTATTTGATATTTGGCCAAATCAAACTTCTGCCCCCCTCTTAAATTTAAATAAGGTTCAGGATTTCACCATTATGTGTTAAAAGAAACACTGCTGACATTTTAGGAGGGAAACAAGCTGCCCTCTGCTTTGGTATTCCTACCCACAAAGGATTAGTTGTTTTCAAGACCACCCAAAGGCCACTGCTCATAGTCTCATTCCTGTGGTCTGTGGCAACCCTACCAAATGCATTTGTAAAGAGAGTTTAAGTGCAGGCAGATAATATTTTATTCTATTAAAACAAAACCGAAAGCCTAATAAAAAGCTAAGGAAAAAATAACAGGAGAATTTATCTCACTTACCTTCTGACTGCCAGACTTTTTAAAACATGCTTCTGTCCTGGGTTTACCAGGAGCCGTTTTGCTCCTTCTTAGTAACTGGTGCAAGCTCTGTGTTTTGACTTCCAGCCTGGGCAGAGAGCTGATAACACCGATTGTTTTTAATTGTTGTTAAGTAATGTTTATTCTGGCCAAGGACTCTGTGAGTCTCAAGCTCTGCTGGGGACGAGGAGAGGCCGGGAGGAAGCAGAGACAGGACACCTGACCCAAACTAGCCAAAGAGGTATTCCATACCACAGCACGTCATGCCCAGGGAGGTAACTGGGAGTTACCCTCTTTGGGGGGGTCGAACTTGTTCGGCGGTGGTATCATATTCTCTTGTTGTTTTCTCTTATCAATATTATCATTGGCGGTAGCAGCAGTGATTTGTGTTATACCTTAGTTACTGGGCTGTTCTTATCTCAGCCTGTGGGAGTTACATTCTCCTGATTCTCCTCCCCATCCCTCTGGGAGTGGGGAGGGTTGGGGGGGGGGGGTGAGTGGACGACCTGTGTGGGGTGGTTTAAACCACGACAGCTTCTTACTCCCATGAGGGAGAAGGCTTAGAAACCTGGAGAGCCCACGCATATGGCCAGCACTGGACATGGGGAGCAGCTCGGTCTGTACTTGCCCATGATTCCCCTAATCAGAGCCTAAACAGGTAAAGCACTCCCAGAACCAAGTATGGCCAGTGCCTTACAATCCTGTATGGCATATCACTGTCAGTTGTCCTAGAAAAGTTAAAAAGCAGCCTATATAGAAATGGTAGCTCAGTATGTCTATATGATCAAGTTTGGTAAGCAGGAATCCCACCTCGCCAATCCTTGGTTACTCACAAGCCATAGGAAAAATAATGGCTTGTATGTAAGACCTCCTTTACATTACCTTCAGTGATGGAGGTTTTTATCAGTTATATTTTGTTATAACCTGAATATTATAAAAGTTTTCCTAAAGCTGTCTTGCTACATAACAGTATCCCCTTAACTGTTAAGTGCAAGAAACAAGACAAAACAACTATACCCAGGCTTTTAATAAAGTGGAATTTATTCATTTGATATTCTTTAGAAGTGCTTACTAGATACTAATTCTAACACAGCAAGCTACCTTTTAAAAATAGTCAGCTTAATAAAAAGCAGAAGCCTAAATGACTTTTGGACTTAGTCCTTCAAAGCCCACTTCATATTTTCAGTCTGTCATCAAATCTAGGAGATCAAATCAAATTCCATCAAATTCAGGAGATTGAAAACTAAACATTAATTTTCTTTTTTCCAGTGGTTTCCACAATGTTTACATTAGAATCACAGAATGGTTTGGGTTGGAAGGGATCTTAAAGATCACGCAGTTCTGGCACCACTGCCATGGGCAGGAACACCTTCCACTAGACCAGGTTGCTCAAAGCCCCATCCAGGCTGGCCTTAAACACTTCCAAGGATTACCTCCTTTACTTAGAACACAGCGCAAATAAGCTTAAAAGTGCAGTGATATCTATTTTAACTGGGATTTCATGACACAGTTCCCCAGTCCCAAACATATCCTTATTATGGATTTTTACTTTCTTCCCCCTTCAGCACATGCTGACAAACGAGTATTTGTACAACTACTTTTTCTCTCAGATAAAGAATCTGGCCATTTAGAGAGATGTTAGATTATTATATTTTACTTCTTACAGCGGCTAAGCATATCCCTCCTCCATGACGCAGCTCACCTATCCACGGCTACATGAAAAGACGGGAAACGTAGTTAACCAAGTAAGACAAGAACTGTTTCTGAGGTGTCAGGCAACAATACAAAAGAAGACCCATGTCCCTCACTAGGTCATCAGCATGGGGGGAAGTGGTGTCACCCCTACAGAGCCCAGAAGCACTGCGTAGGCAGTTCTGGCCAAATCCCAGCTGCTTTCTCACACTTCCCACTTCTTAATGACTTAATGATGATATGGGAACAGTATGAGCAACCTAAGACTATAACTTCTGAATTTCCATCTGTGGCATTCAGACCTGTACATCATCTCAACCATGTGGACTTGCGGAGAACCTGCTGCGACTGCATGACTATCATGAAAATCGCTGAGCTTGGAGATGGTCCAGAAAAGCCAGAGGTCACCAATAAATAAGCATGATGCTACCTGCATCTGAAAGGATGAATTCCACTGGTTTTCATAGGATATGCTGTGGTTTTAATTCTTCTTAAGGTCAGGAACCCTATTTAGCATTTGTCTAACTCCCAAGCATGACCCACCACCAAATGAGCAAGTTTTCTTTCCCATCTGGCCCCTCAGACACCGCTTTCCTCTCTCCCACACCACCCCAGTAGTGAGGTATGAACATCCACCCTCAAAGTGCATGAGCCCAGGACCTGACTGGCAAACTACCACCAGGACAATCACAGACTTTTCCACTGCAGGGATACTGCAGCCAGCACATACCTGCACCAGTCTTCACTGCAGCAGGCATGTTTAAAGGGGTGGCCCCCAGGCTGTCCCCAAAGGGGACACTACCAGAGGTGGTAGTGGCTGTGAACATCATAGCTGAAGCACTGTAAACCGTCTTACAAAATTATCACAGCATCCTTTTAATGAACATGCACTTGCCAGAAGAAATTAACTTTTCTACTAAAAGTCCTCACTTTTGTTGACCTTTATCATCTCCGTGTATTGTTTATATGCTTGTGTATTTAAGGTCACTGGTTTAGCAGCATGTATAGCAGGTCTAATGTGCTGAGAAGAGCTATTTATGCCTCAAAACTGCTGTCTACTATAGCCTTAGATAGCTAACAACTTCAATTTGAAAAAAAAGTCTTACAAGAAAACCTCCAACTATTGCATCTAGAAGACCTCAAGTTAGCCTGACCAACAGGTCTCACCACACCTTAAAGGGAAAGCCAAGTCAAAGAGCAGCTGCCAGAGTATAAGCTGTAACTGGAAGTTATTTTGTTTCCTGCAAAAGCTAAGCATGAAAAAAAACAAAAAGCAGCAGTGATCTCAAATAGTTAATTCCTGTAGTCAACAAATCAGACAGGGAACCAACTTACTGGAAATGCTAACACTGATTAAGTAAAGGTGCATAAAGCAGAGCACTGCAATTCTGTTGTTTGCAACAATGGTGAAAGAAGAGAAACATTAATAAGCCCATCTGACCAAGCCTGATCCAGCTAACTAAAGAGTTTTCCCTTCCCACAGCCTAGCTTTAGAAAAAGTAGCTTTTATCCTTCTGGCCTTAAATACTTAGGGAATAACATTCACAGCAGGCTCACAGCATATGAAGCAATTAACTGCCTTTGTGAGCAACTAATCACTGATGCAAAACAGACCATCCGATGGCCACAAAACCTGTTGGGATTTTTCACAATGCTGCAAACACGACTTCAGCTGTAATGCAAGACTCAAGTAAGTGAGCGATGTTTGACAGGCACAAAGTGTGTTTTTATTACCTCATGGGGTTTTGTGGTTCGGTGCCACAGACATGACTTTCTACTGACAATACCCTGGAATTTCTCAAAGGCAGTAATTTTTTGCAAAACTGGATGGAAAAAAAAAGAGCCCAGAAACAGTGCAGCTGTGCAGTTCAGCTATTAATAGATGTCTAACTCTGCCACTACCATTTACCTTTCCATTAGGTGATGTAACAGATACTTATCTAGTTAAACTTGCTTAGTAATGGCTCTCAACTTGTATTTAGCTTTGTTTCAGACCTGTACTCCTGAAAACCTGCCTGTTTTTCCCAGCATTACCAAACATCCCATTTTTCTCATGCTGTTATGCTTTCATGATACTACCACTATCTTTCAGTAAGACATTTATTTTCCAAACAGCCAAACATTAATATAGTTTCATCCCACTCTTTACTAGAGGAAAAGATAGCGAAAGCCTTATTGATGCATCAGGACACTACAATTTTGATTCTCAACAGCTGAGAGATGATCTTGCATGGCAGAGGACAGCTTTTATTTACAGAGTGTCTCTTTTTGTCCTGTGAGTTGATGCTTAGGAACAGTTTATCTAACAACACTGGTTAGTTCACCCATTTACCCTAGGGTTTTTTCTAGTCTTTGCAATGCACATTCACAGAGGTGCAAAATTAACTACCTGAAATCTAGAAAACAGTGACCTGCATAAGTACTAAATATACTATTTAGCTACTTCAAGCTATCTTGGAACTATTTTCAGCATATGAGGGGCAGAGTCCACATTTAAACTGTGTAAGCTTCTTTTAATCCATTTAGAGACAACTGTCCCTTGACAGATCATCACATATCCTTTAATAATTGGGGAATGCCTGCAAGTTAGCATCACAAACCATGTACATCGGAGAGAGGTGTTTTTCAAAGTAAAGCAACAGGTGCAGGGCACATTGTGTATTTGAAAAACAGAAGTGTAAATAGAGAAAAGTAACATCACTTGTGGCACCCAAACAATCAGCTGAGTGTTTACAAAGGGAAAAATGACACACATTACACAGTGGACTGAGGTAGGATGGACTCGGGCATCACTAAGTCAGGTAAACTGCCTGTACATTACCAGATTTTGAGCCACAGGAAACCCATAGAAGAGAGAACCCATTCTTAATACTGGGATAACAGAAGCAACATTAAGTAAATTTTCAAAAGAAGATTTTAAATAAATGCCATTAGACATGTCACTCAATCCAGATTATGTATCAAACACACCCCCCCACATCTTCTGAGAAAGGGGACAAAAAGTTTCACTCTCAAATATATTCACATACTATTCAAGTTCACAGGTAAGAACAGTCACAAACTAAGAAATGTTTCAACTTTCCTGAGCGCAAGCTTTTCCATTTATCTAGACTTGGCCAGGAGTGCAGGAAGCACCACTGCTCACGCATGACTACCAAGCGACTGCCAAATCCCAAGGCTACTTTCAGGTTCTGGGAAGTAAATCAACAGGGCTTTAGAAATTATTTGATCAGGAAACTTTTGGACCTGGGTCAAACTGCTATTCTTCAAGTTTGCTGTCCTTCTGGCAGTCTTAGGAAATTATTGAGTTCAATGGACATTTGACTTCACGCTAGCATTGCAGACTCAAAAGCAGTAGCCAGAAAGTTTTGCTTAATATTTGCAGGGGGTTATAATTTTCTTGCTTTTCTGGTTACCTTCTATTAACACTTATCTTTACATAACTAGTATGGGGGGGGGGGGGGGCTGTGTGTGGAGATAAATTTATCAGTGTTCCAAATCACTACAAACAGTACAGTCATGACTGCCTCAAGGAGATTTTAATCAGGCTGTTTGTAAATTAGTAACAGTCAAATCAGATCTGTGCTGCTGTATTCCTTTGCAAATTACGGTGCACATGAAGCACATCAGGCTTCAAAAGTGAAGCTTCTCACGCAGAGGCACAGGTTTCCCCTGTATTTTCTAGCCTGAGACCTTAACAGCTTTACACTTGGTCTCCTCTGCATGACATAACTTTCTGCAGTTGAACTGGAGGCTGCTGGAGGCATCCTGTAATAAAAACCCAAGGGGAACACGACACAAACAGCATGAGGACAACTATGATGACAAGACTGGTTTCCATCATGGTGAAAGAATTTCTACGTCTTCATGCTCCAGTCCTCAAACACTCACTGGCACAAAACATGCCTCACCAACAGGTACAGAATAACAGCTGTAACTACCAATTACTATTATAGCTACACACTGGCATACTAGAGGAGGCTAAAGCACCTCCAAGATTTTCTCCATTTTGCTACTGGTTTGTTACAGCATAATGATGAAGTCACCTTCAATTTTCTAACCTCTAAATCATCCTATGTTTAATGCTTTTAAACGAAAATAAGTACAAAACAAATACCTTAGGCTATACAAGGAAATTTAAAATAAAGGAATTTGTAGGAAAACAAACACAAAGAAAGTGATCAAACTACCTCTGTCATCTCAGTCATATGAGAAATTAGGCATACATTTTGCAGGCAGTATTTCTTAACAAAAATATGCCACCCGAAACACTAAAAGATTTTTGCAATTAAGAGCTGACACCTCTCAATCTTGTGTTCAATCACTTGGACAGGAGAGTTTTGAGTGTTTCATGTCCTCATATCACATAAAAACCTATCCAGCCACTGGATTAAGTTGCTGGTACATGCAACCTAAAGGGTCCCACTTTCTCAGTGAATTGAATGCAACATTTTCAGGCTGGCAACGCAGGGCCAGGCCTGCCCTAACACAACTACTATAGCTGTCATAAAATCAAAGTGAGCAAAACTTGAGAAGTAATTTATTACCTGCTAAGAGAGGAGCAATCCTTCCAAGAAAAAAAAATGATTGTGATTCTTCCATATCTAAACTTACCATTACCTCTTCTGATAAATGCCTCACAGAGCCTAGATTACCAACTCCATGGAAAAGGGTCAGAGAGTTGTCCTAACACATGGCAATGGATAGCTTATGTTGACACATCCGAGCGCCTTGCCCCTCAATACTCTTGCCTACTCCTTTGTAAAATAACTAAAGATTTGGCTAAAGCATTTTTTCCCCTTCAGAATAATGAGCAGCCAAACACAGTATGCAGTGAATAGCAATCAAGCTGAAATAGAGGATTAGGTTTTTCTATGGTGGCACTGCTTATTCTGCAAGTACACCTAAAGCCTGTGAGGAGGTAGCACTGCAAAGTACTATACACTGTACATATAGACACCATACAACTTTGTTAAAGCAATGCTTGTTTTCAGACAACACAGCAAAGATCCTTGGAGCAGGATACTGCTCATTTGCTGTGTGAGACTGGAGCTGGATTACTTTTTTAAATGGCTGAGCCTGCTTATACCTTCTATTCTCTTGACAGGATACAATCAAGGACCAATCTCCTCAGATGAATGCATCCCAAATGATTCTCTGTATTCTCAAAACAAGCATACAGATATACCCCTGAGTAATATTTGGACGCAATACATGCATTCTGGGGCATAGAGTAGTTCTAACAGCTATTTAATGCAGCTGTTCACAATTACTGGCATGCATTGTGAGACACTTTGATTACTGCATGTTTAATCTATATATAAATGCATTATTTTGCTGCTCAAAAGTTTGGCATTTAGA
Organism: Lathamus discolor; assembly: GCF_037157495.1. Lineage (NCBI taxonomy): Eukaryota > Metazoa > Chordata > Aves > Psittaciformes > Psittacidae > Lathamus > Lathamus discolor. The sequence continues at coordinate 115,273,734 of NC_088884.1, forward strand.
TGGTATCTGCAAGGCTTCAAAATTCAAGTCTGCCTATGATGCCCCAGCTGGCTATTTCAGAGTGTGCCAACAGAATTAAAATGTCACTAAAGATCATGCCACCCTCTGAGGTATCTGTGTTATTTTAAGAAGTGAAGATAAACTGTCCAGCCTCACATTGTTTCCGTAAATCTTTCACTCAATAATTACGAATGCAGCTTAAAATAAATGGGCAGGTCAACAGCACCACAGCTAGTGGTGACTAGCTAGAGAGCCCCCTAACAGTCAAAGAGATACTGGATGAGTTGCACAGATCAAACTAGGAACAGGGAGAAAAGTTTCACCTGAGATTGTGAATGGTAAATCGCCACCAGTCATACAGAAGACACCTACACACTCTCACAGGTAATAGCAAAAAAATGGACAGCAGCACTGGGGAGAACTTTTAAATTAGTTACCTGAAATACAAGAACTCTGAAAGCATTAGCTTACTGACTGCAGAAAATACCCATTCCAAACAGTTATACACTAATTTGATCCTGAAAATTATTTTTATATGGATGCTGTTTTACTAGAAGATACTGTCCTGGTAGGCCATAGTGAGGACTGCAACTCCATAGTCTACTGCTTGAAGACGTTTTTCAGAAGAGGGGAAAGTCATAGGACCCAGATGCTTTCTACCACATCTTTTTGGCATCCATTTGTCTTGCAGCTAGGAAATGCATAATGTGAAACATTGGTCTCCACACTGTAAATTGTGCTTCTTGAGTGATCTCTTTGGACAAAGATGAAAAGCTCAACTGTCCACACATCTTTTCTTAATAATGCATTTATGTTAAGCAGACCAGGGACCACCATTATTTGTCCTGGGCCAACTCCTATCTCCAAGAGGAAACATCCACAAATGAGGGGAAAAAACACATCAATGAGTTGTGGAAAGCTTAAGATTTCTGCAGTCTCATGCAACAATGGAAAGCATTTCTACACAGTCCTGAAAAACATTGTGTAATCACACAACGCCTTGGTTGGGTACCATACTTTGGAAACCAACAAAGTCTGGCCACCTTCAGTCTCCATATGTGATAGTCCATGGTCATCTTGACTCCTGAAGGCTGCACAAAGCCTGATTGTTGGAGACCTCTCAAGAGTGCTGGTCCTTGCCTATCCAAGCCTTTCCTACAGGCTTGACCAGCCCTAGAGGTGAAGAGAGTTAGAAATTACTGCAACTACAAGAGCTCCCTAATACCACACTGAAAGACTACCATATCTATCGTGACCATCATCTTCCGGGTCCTGCCCACTTTTACCAGTTTATTCCCCTTTCTACCAGTTTCTCCTTTTGCCTCCCCTACATGACTTTTAGCAATCTACAGTGACATAAAGCACGGAATAGTATTAGACCATTAATTACATATACTGAGTCTTCAGTATCAACAGTTGGACTTAGTCTGAAAGGTCTTTTTCAACCTAAAAGGTTCTATGACTCATTTCCACATTTTTACCTAAATGAGTAGTAGCAAAGTCTGACAGATGAACTTTAGGAAGATCAATTTAAAAACAAAACAAAAACCAAACAAAAAAAACCCCATAAACAAAAGTACCCCACTCAGACTGCTAGACAGACAGAGAAAAAAAAGAATGCTGAAAATGTCAAGAGGTAATGCAATGCTTTGGTGACTCATCGTGAGTCTTCTGTGGTGTTTAAAAAAAACCAGAGGACCATGGTGCATCAAAAGAAGGATCAGACAAATTCTTAGCATATTTTAAGAATAAAATCATTTGGGCAAGTTATACAATGAATAGGGGTACTGAAGAGTCAATATCACAACTACTCCAGCTCACCCACACTTCCTTTTGGCCTCACCCACAGTGTGCAGCTATTCATGATGTCTTAGTAAGGAGACACTCTCCAGTGCTCATGTACTGGGGAAAAAAAAAAAGGGGATATAATCCATCTCATCCAAAAAAAATATCCATTATCAAAATTAAAGGTGTATTTCTAAAACAAAAATTTGCCATAAAATTATATCCACAAAGCCACATAGCCTCCTTCATCTCTCTTTTGTAAAGAAAGAAAAGGAAAACAAAAGGCACAGTTTTAGCAGTGTCCTTTATTCAAATCTTGATCAAATATGTGCTGTGTCAGCTAATTACTGGCTTATGGAAGAAACAGTTCAGGTCCAGCCCTGCAAGGTATTATGTTTCTCCAGCAAAGCTCTTAAATGCCTCAGGCTCCATTATCTTTACCAGCAGATTAAGTCTCTCATTAAACAAAGAACTCTTTTTTCACCACATGAAGAGAAATTAAAGACTTAATAACTATTTTATTCAAAAATGCATTTTTAATTTCTAGTATAAAAATAAACCAACATGTAAATTAGGAATTCATTCTCCTAAATCTACCAGATTACACCACTTAACAATTCCAAAACACATAGCTCTGATTCCTCCAACTATTCCCCTCCCCCCCAACTTTGAAATTATCACAATAACATTGAATTAGTATATTATTAATTATTTTATCACTGGCATGCTACCTCCACTTACCTTTATGCATTCTGCATGACAGAATTAGTAAAGAACAAATACTGCTTATAAATTGCAACAACTACATTGTGTATCACTATAATACTTTTACAGCTAATGTAAGGAACAACCATTTGGTGACCCATGGATTTTATTCATTAGGAAGTCCTGGAAACAATTTTCACTACATGAGACACCTAGCTCTCCCCAGTCCCATTTCCTACCAAAATACATGTTATGTGATAACTGAGATTCAATACTTTTTTTCCTGTCACCTTAGTCTAGCAGCCTGCCCACAAGGGGAAGAAATCAAGTCTGCCCTTTCTCTAACTTGCTCAAACAGCACTAAAAGCTTTCTGCTCCCTTTAGGCAAGAGTTAGAGATACAAAAATCCCACAACCATACTCTCTTTGTAATCAAGCTATTCAATGTTGCTCCTGCGTAGGCAGCTCCAAGAGATGCAACACGCAAATATTAGCCCCAGCATTCACTTAGCTATCACACTAAGAGGGCAACCTCTTACGGGTTAACAAGACTTTGTGGAAAATTTCTTACTTGTCAACCCATCACCTTCCTTCCAAAACTTGGAAAGGAGATAACTGGCAACTCTTTTGGCCAGGGGACCCCAAGATGACTAGTAACAGCAGGCACACTTATGAACTGCAGTACTTGAGAGGCCTTGAATGGAAAATATTACACATTTTTGTGCTTGCAAAAACTATTATATATTATACTTAGCCCAGTACGTGTATTTTAGTGACTCCATGTGTCACTGAAACTTATATTCTGCTCATGGGGAGTGGATTTGTATGTAAAGGAAAAATAATCTGTTAGTAATTGAGAAGCATTAGTTACCTCTGAAGTCACTGTGCTCATTAAAACTTTGGCTTCCTAAACTCTGTAATATATTTTAAGAATGTATTCCACATTCCATTTTTTGCATGGAGGCTTAGCAGTTAAAAAGGATACTACATGGTCAATAAACTAACTAGTCTGGGTTTGGTCATTTTCCCCTCCAAAAGATATCGAGCATTAAAAGTTCCCTCTACTGATGCTCACATTATTTCCATAATTCATTCCCTTCTGCCAAGATGCTCTCTCTTGTATAGCAGCAATCAGTCACAGCTTAAATGCAAACAACAGACTAGGCCAAAAAAGCAAGCTCCCTCACCCCCAAACAACTGCCACTCAGAAAACCCATTTAATTGCCTAGTGAAAAGTATTCCGAACAGTAAGCAACAAACACCAGCTTCAACAGTCTAGTTGAAAGTGAAGTCTCTCAAAACTTCCCTTTTTTCTTTTATTTTGGAAGATTTTGTGCTCAGCTACATCCACATAAAAATAACTTAGCAAACCTTCTGGGGCTTTTTGTTTGTTGTTTTGTTGATTTGGTTTGGTTTTTTGAAAGTAGTATTTTAATTGTTTCTTGGTAAGAGTTAGAAATGGTAGGAAAACAAAGCTGTGCCAAAATTCAGCAGACATTAAAACCTTGAAAGTTGTAAAGCATTACGAGGAATATCAAAGATCCCAAAATATGAAGGCATATGAATCTGTTGTGAATTTAAATGTAAGAGACTGAAACCTTTTGCAAATTTCATTTTAACAGACTGTGCTCAGTTTACACAGTCTACAAGAATGCTGGAAGAAAGCTAAACCCTAATTTTGTGCCAACATTTTCTAAAGCATGCACTAAACACTTTGTTAGAATCAAGTGCAATTCAGCCTAAACTGAAAAAATAGGCAAGAATCAGAACCATTTGCATGGTTTATAAGAAAAGTAGTTATCATCAAGTAAAAACATATAAATAAATGAAACCAGGTCCAGTTCTGGTTCAGGCAGGCAAGACTCCCCCACACCTGCCCAAACTTTTAAGTGGGCAAATTACTAGCTGAAGGGTTCCTGATACGTTTGTAATAAACTTTTTTTCATCCCTACACATTTATTGCTACTGATTCCGGTTTTATACTTTCATGGATCAGAAGCAAAGGCAAGTCTTCATCATCTTGTATTTTTGCAGAAGAGATGGTCATTCAGCGATCTGAGCCAGCACTAGCATCTCTGCGCTGAGGATGTGCCACAACTTCTCCTGAGAGTTACCTTATCTTTCCTTAAAAGCTTGCTCATTCTTTGAAACTTATTATTCTTTCTCAGAATTGTTTCCCTCCTGCTCTGACATCTGTTTCCACCTTTCTATCTAGATTCCCACTTCTTAGAGCTCTCTGAAATTGGCAGCGTCAAACTCTTCCCTTATATGAATTAGTTGCCCCACAGTTGGGGACAGCGAGGACCTGACCAGTAGCCACCAGTACCGGTGGTGTCAGGACAGTGGTGTCAAGTGGTAGCTGGTGGTGTCAAGACAGAGGACTGTGAAGCAAACACCAAACAAATGCAGCAGGTTAAAATGCAATTCAAAACATTTGCCAAGTTGAGGTACTGTCTCCCAAACCTCCCTACTTATTACGGGAAGGAAAGAAACATTTTCTTTCCAAGGCTTTTTGGGCAGAGGCTGAAACAGAGAGAGTAAAGGAGGGAAGCATGTTCTCCAGGGCTCTACCCCAGCTGGGAACCAAAGGCCTTTCAAGACCAGAAATAGCTGCATCTCAGTGAATGACATCTCAGTAAATGTCTTTCCAGTTGATCATGTGCACAAAGTGCTTGTTTTTTTTCTAGTGGGAATAAGGATTCAGTTGTGACTAAATTGATGTGTCAGGTGAATCCTTGAGCTTTTCTGTTTCAAGTCTTGAACCACAGAGTTGACAGAGGCTCAGATCTGGTCCAGAGGAGGGCCACGAGGATGATCAGGGGACTGGAGCACCTCCCGTATGAAGACAGGCTGAGGAAGTTGGGGCTGTTCAGCCTGGAGAAGAGAAGGCTGCGTGGGGACCTAATAGCAGCCTTCCAGTATCTGAAGGGGGCCTATAGGGATGCTGGGGAGGGACTCTTCGCCAGGGACTGTAGTGACAGGACAAGGGGTAACGGGTTAAAACTTAAACAGGGGAAGTTTAGATTGGATATATGGAGGAAATTCTTTCCTGTTAGGGTGGTGAGGCACTGGAATGGGCTGCCCAGGGAGGTTGTGAGTGCTCCATCCCTGGCGGTGTTCAAGGCCAGGTTGGATGAAGCCTTGTGTGGGATGGTTTAGTGTGAGGTGTCCCTGTCCATGGCAGGGGGGTTGGAACTAGATGACCTTGAGGTCCTTTCCAACCCTAACTATTCTATGATTCTAAAAGCAGGAATGGCATATAGAAGTGAGTAAAGAAAACTGTTTTTTTTTCCCAAACAACTCATCATGTATTAGGTGAAAGTGGGGATACACTGTGCACAAAGCTGGAGGGAAGGGCAATTAAAAAGCAAAGTATCAATGTGAGAAAATACTTTCCATCCACACACAGCCCACCTTCATGTTGTTAAGACTATCTGTGATGACAGTATTGTTGCTAGATATACGAAACAACGCCCATAAGATACCAATTTAATTATTAGTTACAAGTGTTTATGATCATCAAACCCACATCTCTTGTGTAAGCACCCAGGTTTTCACCACGAAGGGGTTACCAAGGTATGGTTTAGTTCTCACCCCCCTCCTCTGCTGAATCATCAGATACCAGCCACAACGGGTATGGATACCAGACTAACAGGCTCACTGATCCAGTACACTCCTCTAAAACAAAGCCATCCCTACAGCTTTTCAATTCATTCTTTATTGTTCAGGCTTACTGTTCTGACCAGAACATGTCCACTGAAACACATCTTATTCATTGTCAGGCCAAAACACGTCCCATCAGAAAATGTGAGGCAGCTAGTGGAGATGTAAAAATCAATATATATGGAGCTCTTTGCTATTCATATTGAAATATTAATAACTTCTAACATTAAAATAACGGCAGAATCACATGTTGAAACTCTTGGATCAACACATACATAGTAGATAATATTATCAGGGAAGCAAAAAAATATTTTGCTAAATTATGCTGCAGTGCTTATGGAGTATCAGTGACTGTCACCTTGAATACCATGGAAGCCTATTAGAAAATAAGGAAATTATATCCAGAATGGCATCAAAGGCCTCCATGAAAATCACTTCAGATGAAACAAAATACACCAAAATCCTAATAATATCACTTCTCTGGTGGCTTGCTATAACTCATTAAAGAAAATGAAACAAAACTACATTCCCCTTTGAGGATTATTTCTGAATGGGAGGAAGAAAGTTACCAAAAGAACTTCCGGAAACACAGCTATGAACCCTTTCCTCAGAATAACTAAAAAGCAGGACTTACCCAGGAAATCACACTAAGAGCAAACAATATTGCTTTCCTATCACCCATTCAAACCCATAAACCAACACCACACAATGCACCCCACATTCCCCGAAGAACCCCAGCACGCCTTTCAGCATCATCTGTGTAAGCAAGGGAGAGAAGGAAAAATAAAAAGCACACGGAGCAAACTTCTACGGCCACTACAGGTCTTGAGAACAGTGGCGTGGCCCAAAGCACCTGGGATATGACTACAGAAAGACTGATTTGGTATTGCACTGTCAGCTGAAACCTTCCCCTCATGTAGGAAGTTGGCACTTCTTTCTGTTAAATAGGAGTTTTATTGCACATCACATAGATACCAACAGTCAGCAAAGTTAGCTTCTGTGGTTTTCAAGAGATTTTTTAGACTTCCATAATACCTATTGGCTTAGTTCTGTTCCCACATTCCTAAAATACATGTATATAATGATTTTGAAATAAATCCAATCTACTAAATCTAAAGATTGCTTAAGGAAGAATTACACCTCTTCAAAGTGGGGTTGTTTGAGCATGTATTGCATGTTCTTCTTCCACTCTCCATCAGCAGTGAAAAAGCTTCTCAACACTGGAAATGTAAATCAACTTAAAAGACAAGCAAAATTAACTTGAAACATTGGCATCCTGTAGATTGCTGTTAGGCAATAGTCAAACTCCTAGGAACACTAGTTACCATCAGAGTTGCTTAACCCTTATATCAGAACTATAACAGAAAGCAATTATTTTCACATCTTAAATGTGGGAATTAAAGAATACAGTCCATGTGATAACAACAGATGATAAACATCTATTCTTTGGCTAGTCCCAACATATCAGAAAGATATGCATAGTTTCAGACCTTACAGCAAACATTTATAGGGTCAGCAAAATCCTTTTCATTACTTTGAAAAAAAATATAATACTAAAAAAAAATCTTCCCTTCTCTCTGAAAGCAAGCAATTTAAAAAGTAAAAGTTAAGAGACAAAGTTCAGAATTAGATTTTGCTGTATTTGTCAGATGTCTGTGCTATGCAACAACTTGTACGAAGCAAAGGCATAGACGTTTCTCCCCAGTTAGGCCCTTTAGTTACCACTTGATCCATTGCAAACAGGTGGGGACTTATGGGATCCAACTCTTTCTCCCAGCATTTTCAGCGAGGGACTCTCAGATTACACAAGACTCGCAAACCTCCTCCCACAAGCACTCACTACCCTTTAAATAACGACACCCCAACTCATTTCCCATCCAGCAGCTTATAAGGCTCTATATATCTGTAACATCTGAGCTATCCTCCCAGGCAGCCTCTCAACTGGCCAACCCTTGTTCCATTGAGGACTTGAACTATGAGTGCAGGAATCCTGAAAATTTATCCCAAATTGAACTTACAGGTTCCCAGCTTGCAAGAGGAAATTACTTGATGCTGGCCTCCTTATTTTCATACAACATGAAGATGGAGTTTTGAAATATCCTCCTAATGTAAGTGTCCTCTGGTTCAGCCCACCAAAACACTACACACAGACAACCCCCAAAAGCATAATGGTAAATTTGCCACAAATGCTGTAACTCACAGATTTTATTCTGCATTTCCCTGGGGGCAAACTGAACATGAAATATAAAAAAAATAACAATAAAAAAATAAAAATAAAAAAACCCACACACATTTCATGTTTCTTCTTCAATCCTCACCAAATTAAATACTTAATTGCAGGGCTGCTCCTTTGTTTCATTTTCTTTGCCTCCCTCCTCCCTTGTTTTCTTCTATGGTGGTATAAATGATTGGGTAGAGGGAAACTGAAGTAAAAAACATCTTTAAAGTTGAATTGAACATTTTAACACTCAGTAAGTAAAGATCCAAGATCAGCATCTGACATTGTCCACTATATATATTTGTATTCCTATGTTATATATTGTATCAGGCTCAAGAAACTGAACCACCTTTACAAATCCTCATCTTTTGCAGCTCTTAAAATCCCCAGGAAGGCTCTAAAGAACACAATGTGAAGAAAGCTGCTATTACTTAACTATCACTGACTCCCACCCATTTTCCTGGCAGATGGGTAGGTATGATCCTACAAAGTCACTGAATTCCATTTTTAGGCTGCAACCTTCTCCATCTTCATCCTAGCAACTCTCCTTTGAACCTCCAGGCAAGTCTTTAGTTTGTCAGGTTCACTTAGCTGCAGCATGTTTTGCGGTTCACCTAATTGCTAGCTGACGTGCAGCAAAGTGCTGTGTGCAACAGAAGGTTCTGTATTCCAGCTAGAAGCAAGAGTTGTACCCTTCCATTTATTCAGTTTGCGGGCAGGCTTTCCAAAGGCATGGCTTAGCTAGCAAAACCTGTTCAGCAGCTGAATTAGGAGCAAAAGCTTTCTACCTTGCTTCCAATTAAGAAAAAAACCCAAACAATCCCATATGCTTTTATACCAAGACACCTTTGTATGCAAAGAAGAGACCAGCATCATTCATTAGCTTAGAATTCCTTGGATAATGTTTTACTCAATGCTGCTTAATTTCAAAGCCAGATAAAACAGGAGAACTGAAGATGACTCAGCTGCTTACACTGCAATGTGCAGCATAAAAAGCCACAGGCAAAACCCTTTCACAGCTTTAGAAAAGCTTTTGTTAAGATGCAAGGGTATGAGCTTGGAAGGGTTCGGGTCAGCTGTCACCCTGCACTTAAGCACACAGCAGCAGTTGCAGCTTCAGATGTGGTCAGAGAAGGTGCCAGCCCACACTCTGATGAGAGAAGGAAGCTTTCCATACAACACCATCACCAGCAGAGCCAAGAGAGGTGAAACTGCCCGACTCCAGACCAGCAATGCCTCACCTCCACATCCTGAAGCTGGCTTTCACAGAGCTCATAGGAATTTGAAGAGCCTGCACAGATTTGACAGGACTTACCTTCAAAGGCTCAGACAGAGATTCTGCAAATTTGCAGATAAGAAGTGGCTTTCTCAGCAGCATCCACTTACTGTGAATCAGACAGGAGCACTGGTCCTGAAGTCAGGCTCCTTACAGGCCTAAAGGTCAGGCTGGCAAAAGCACTTGGCAATACTCATGCTGCAAGGCACACAACCTTGGATCACCTCCCTCCTCAATGAGCTACATACCGAGCATCTCCATCAGCCGCCACTGAGCGCAGCAGGCTGGGCAAGCCCCAGGTCTGCATGGATTGTCTCCTCATCCCCATGCCACAGAGCAAACCCCAAAGCAGCAGGATGAGGGTCTGACAGGACAGGCAGCCCCACACCACATGCACCGATGGTCCATTACACTTCCATACTGAAAACTGCTCCCAGTGCCAGCCCCCCATGCAAATATTCACATCCATATAGCCCTGCTGACACTGCTCTCCTGACCTTTCACACCCTCAGCAAAAACTTCTGAACACATGTGAGTTAAGTGCTGCTGAAATAGAGATTTTAGAGATCATGAAGGGGACTGCGGAACAAGTCACCATATATTTCAACCAAGAAGCTCCGAGGGCCATATTACTTACTTCACCTTACTACTTTCCTTGCCTCGTCATGAAAACCCTTGTCTGCAGCCTTCAGTGATATAGCTTTGGTTTTAATGGAGACTTCTCCATTACCACATTTTCCTATTTCTTCATGCCTGGTTTTGTAACCTGAATGCTTCTTGGGGAAAACACAATTCCAAACAATAATAAAACAAGAGTTGTAATATGCAGAACAAAACAGATCCATACCTGCATCATTAAGCTGATTAGACTCAGTCTCCAAGCCTGTACTGCTTTGAGCTTACAGGCTACGTAAGACTTTGAAAACTGATTCTTTTTTCCCCTAAAAGTTCACCAGAGAGTTTTAAGTCTTTAAGTCACTGAAAAGGACATGGAACTGCTGGAACAAGTGCAGAGGAGGGCCACGAGGATGATTAGGGGATGGAGCACCTCCCGTATGAAGACAGGCTGAGGAAGTTGGGGCTGTTCAGCCTGGAGAAGGCTGCGTGGAGACCTCATAGCAGCCTTCCAGTATCTGAAGGGGGCCTATAGGGATGCTGGGGAGGGACTCTTCGTCAGGGACTGTAGTGACAGGACAAGGGGTAATGGGTTAAAACTTAAACAGGGGAAGTTTAGATTGGATATAACGAGGAAATTCTTTCCTGTTAGGGTGGTGAGACACTGGAATCGGTTGCCCAGGGAGGTTGTGAGTGCTCCATCCCTGGCGGTATTCTAGGCCAGGTTGGATGAAGCCTTGTGCGGGATGGTTTAGTGTGAGGTGTCCCTGCCCATGGCAGGGGGGTTGGAACTAGATGATCTTGAGGTCCTTTCCAACCCTAACTATTCTATGATTCTATGATTCTAAATGCTGGCATTTGGCAGGGAGGAGGCCATGACCATTTAGATCAGCAACACATCAGAAATGGGTTAAGTGTTTTCTACTGAAACTTCCAGAAGAGTCTGTGGTTAATTCAGAAAGTTCAACAGGAATGTTTAAAGTCTCACAGGGCTATACAGGGCTCCACTGAGCAAGCTACCTAGAATAGCCACCACCTCAAAGCTTACAGACATTGACAAAGGAGAGAAGTGACCCTCTGTTTGGGAGGCATTATTTTTCAGCCAGTTTCTTTTCAGGCATAATTACTGAAAGCTAATATTAATGACTGAGGGTAAAAAATCTCCCACTGTTGCCTAAAGTTTTGACTAGCAGCTAAATTATCAGTATATAGTTTATGTACTCCTAGCCATATGACTTCTATTGAGTTTTGCAATCTTTCTGTGTCTCAATTCTCAGTTGAAAAGGGATAATGGTGCTTATTTCCTTAATCGTCCAACACTCAGTTTTGACATCCCTGTTAAAATTATGCAAGAATTAACATTACAGGAGAAAGAAAAAAAAGAAAAAAACTCCAGCAAAAAACCAAAATTACTTACAGATTTAGAAAAAAATACTCTGAAGCTGTGATGCTTTCAACCCATTTATTGCCTCTGTTCAACTGGCACAGGACAATCAGCCTTCTTCTATGTGCTAGAAAAAGCAAATCACTAAAGAACAAAGCTTAAGTCAAAATGCCTATGTAAGGGAAACGATGATGACTTGTAAACCAAAGTTGGAGAAAAATCAGACTTCCGAATGCATTCTTATCATAGCTTTCTTAAAGCTCATCCTTATATGGTTTATGGAAACAAGATATCCACCCCAAGGAACCCATGACTCATAAACCTGAAAGCATGAGTTTTAACCATCATCTAAAGTGAAGCCTGTATTGTTAATAGTTTATATATATACATATACATATCTATATAGAAATCCTTTCTATGCTTGTATTCTGCTTGCTTCTCTTATTTTTATTACAATAGACTCACCTGCCATTTGATTTAGCAGTTATGCTCTTTTCTACAGAGGCAATGAACTTCAGGTCTTCAGATTCCCCTGTAACAGTGACTAAGGCTGGCTCTTGGATTCCATGGTGCACTTTCCTGTACTGCTGGTTTTTATTTTTGAGAAATTAAATAGATTACAGGTACCCTACACTACGGTAATGCATCAACACCTGAGGAACAAAGGATTTGAGTCTCTTAAAACCTAGTCTATAAAGTGCTTCACTTCCCCATCTTCAAAAAGGGAGCAAAAGCATCCATTTTGTCAGAACACACATTCCCCGAACACCAAATGCTCTTCCTCCTTTGCAATTCCAAAGCAGAGCAGGACTCTAAATACAATAAATGGTAAAATCATTATATTGTTTTCTAATAAAAGCAGGACTGGGAACAACAAAAATAGTAAAAAGCATATGAGCTAGTCTTGCTGCAGAAAACCCTTTCTCAATTGGATAACTTTAAAAATTACCGTGGAAAATAGAAATCAAATGATCCGTAACGTTTTTTCCCTATTACCCCACCTCAAATCATAACAATTTCAGCCGCTCTTCAGCTAGAAGTCTAGACTTTGTTTCCTGAAAGAAAAACCAAAAAAGATGAGGGAGAATGGTGTGATAAAGATTCGTATTCAGGGAAGCAGATAAAATAAGCATCATGGTTTTTAACACTTAGATTTACCAGCTGCAGAGCCCAGCCTTAAGGCTCTTAAGAATTTTGGCTCTGAGTCTTCTCAACATGGACATCAAAAACACCCAGCAGGCCCTGGCCTCTCCTGTGACACTTGGGCAACCCTGTGCTTTTAAGCCATTAGAACATCCATCGAAGGATGCAGAAGTGTGGCAACAGCTCACTGCCTACCAACTGTACCAAGAAAGACTTCTGAAGCACTGTAACACAGCAAGAGGTAAACACCCTTCAGAATCCTCCTTTCACTTCCCAAGCCAAATGATCCCAATGCCTTTTACCCCCAGATGGCTAAATTCATAGGGATAGGTGAAAGAAATTTCCTTAAAAAGCACACCATGGCTGTGCAGATCTGTTTTATGAAATAGAGGTAAGCTGTATATTACAAAAAACAAATCAAGTCTTTAGGCTTTGCTGTATTATTTTTATCCCTGATTGCTGACACTTTTCCCAGAAGTTCCACGGGTATCGTGATCTAATGCAACAGTAGAAACACACAATTCTGTATCTTTCTCATTTCCAAAGAATCATTCAATCAGGGGTCTGGAGAAACAGTCCCCAAAGTTAATATTTAAAAAATAGGTGGTGGCTCTTAGCTGTTCAGCAACTTACAGATTTATTTATGGAAGCCCATACTAAGTTACTGAACTTGAAAATACATCCAAAAAGCGAGCATCTGGTTTCCATCTGACCTCCTGGGAACCAGGAAAGGGTTTTAACCGAAAATAAAATATTGGGGTGCAAAAGAGCAAGATCTCAGGGCAGGAGGGATGCATGTAAAAAGAACTTCCCAAGGGAGGGGAAACAACAACATAAAAACCCAAACTGAAACAATGAAAAAAAAAAAAAAAAACCAACCTCAGCCCACTACCAAGAGGCTAAAATCACAGGTTACAAAGAAGAAAAACAAACCCCATATTTTTGGGCCATATCTAATGAGAAAAATGCCAAAACATGCCAAAATTAGAATTTTATTTCACAACTTAAGAAAATAGAACCTTCATACTAAACAGTGAGACTTGTTTACAGGATTAATTTTAAAGACATATACCTGGAAATACTTGCCAACACATGCGAGTATTAGGCACCTACTACATCTATTTTATCTATTTGTATTTAAGCAATCCCGAAGCAAGGTGGACCTGCAATTGTGACAGCTGCAGTTCTTTCAGGGGTAGAGAACAATTCCATTTTTAAAAAACCAAGCTGTAACATTGCCTTACATGGGGAAAAAAGGGAGATTTTATTCTCCCTTCAAATATATCGCAAACATTCTTTAAAAGTTACAAAACACCTAACCCGGTTTTCCACAAGAGGTACACACACATCCGCCTCCATAAATACTCTGCTGACAACCTGCAAGTAAAGTTTTTGAAGACATTGCTTTCAATATCCCTTCCGGACTCCCAGGAAAGCAGCTACTTGCCCCTTATTTTGTTTCTCTTAATTTTATTTTTTCCAGTTTGTACGTAAAGAATAGAGGAAGTCAAGTGAAAGCCTGACCAGAGCTACAAAAGCTCATCAAGTTAAAATATTTATAATAAGGAAGCTGACCATGAAGAATTGCCTCTATTTCCTTTGCCATGTAGACTCATGAAATTTCTTTCGTATCTTTTAAAAGGCAAGCTGTTGCCATGTGCTGGCCACTATGCAAACTGGGATGCTGGAGCCCATCAACCCCAGATGGGACCCACTCAGGTTCAACAGCTTACTAATCCCTAGGATGTACCACTGCTTTCTTACCAGCTATCAACTTGGATCCCCTCAACACATACACAAAATCCTAAAAAGCCAGAGCAAGACCCTGTTTCTTTTTCAAATAACTACTTATTGTTTTGGTTGATCTCTCCTCAGCAAACAGCAAAGCCAGCCACTTCTCTTGACATGCCGTGAGGCTGATGGCATATCCAGCATTTTTAACTCATATTATCTTCACATTATACTTAAGTCTATGTTAATTTCTACATATTCCACATGAATATATGACAAATTATAACTGATCAAGATTAAAGCAGGCATCCGCAGATGGCTACAAAGTACTTCTACAATTTGCATGAATAAAGGTTAGCCTGTGCTAGCACTGAACATGTACCAGATTGAATTTACAAACTACATTCTGGTTCCCCTGACTGATGAAACTGAGTTCTTTTACATCTTTCATAAAATGCCACATGGACATGCTCCCAGTGCAAAAGCCATTAGCTCAAGCCAGAAGGCCCTTCCAATCTTCTTGGACCTCTAGGTAACACCACTAACCAACTGATCATTGTATTCCCCTAAAGCAGCAGCAAATCGGGCAGTGTCTAAGAATATATATATTCTTTCAAGACTAACTTCAGCATTCTTGAATTGTAGTTCAAACTATCAGTAGTCCATGTGGAAACAGAAAAGAGCCCAGAAAAGTGTAAAAATCCCTAAAGATCATTAAAAGCAGTGAAACCCATATAAAATATGCCTTACATTTTCATACCTATGGCATCAACTCATAATTTGAAGGCCAACACTGTTTCACATTGACAGCATCTCTAATCTTGCATGTGAACAATAACAGCCAAATATTTTATTTAGTTTGGATTTGTTTTGGAAGAAGAGGCAGGAACAGAAGAACATAATTAAGGAGGTCCCTCAATATTAAAATGGCTTATCTTGCCACCCTGTTTATACTCTCAAGTCATCCTTCCCATGGGCAGCCAGCCTCTGCAATTGGCGTGTGCCAGTCTGACTCCAAGACGCACTTTCTTCCAGGCTATAAAGAACAAATAAACAATCAAAGCAAATCTCCTGCTCAACAGCAATCTGCGCAAGGAAGTTTTCACAGGCAGAGGAGCCATCCACAGCTTTGGTTTCATGGGATCCAGACAGAATTCAAAACAGCTGAGACAATGGGACCACAGACTGACAGAGCTGCAAGAGAGGACATCTGTCACACCCCCAGATGCTATTTCTTTGATCTCTGCTAGTCTGATCCTGACTTAGCCCTCAGCTGTCAGGTAGCAGACGCTGGTGAGTCAGATGCTGCACTGGGCAGGAAGGGTGAGAACAGGAAGGGACCAGGCTAACTCATGATTAATTCTATTTTCAAGCCACTCATCCCTGCATTCAACCAGAAGCAGCCTCAGACAAGTTATTGCCTGACCGAGACACACCTGCTATTCCTTTCCTATATCTGATATTAACCCTGCCCATCAATCTGTGGTGACAGGAGAAAGTGGGCCAAACCCCCACACTCCCAGCTGCCTGCTGGAGTGATTCAGTGGGCTCCTGGAAAGCTCATTTCTAAATGATCTGCTTGCCTCATCAGGAGAAAGAGGAGCAAGTGACACACTAGATACTATGCGTATATGATCTGGTATAATACCTTTTTCATCAAGAAATTTTTAATGCCACCTTTACAAGTTTCACTCAAGAAGATGCCCTAGGCATGAACCACACCATAAGATGATCCTTTCCTCAGAGACTAACAAAGGGAATCCCTTATTAAGGCTAGCTAAGTATCAAAGCACAGAAGGACAAGAGGAAAAACAAGAATCAACAAGTAGGACTGAACTGTAGCCTCTTAGAGAAAAAAGCACTCACAACTGTTCAACTACATATCACTTAGGACTGGAAACAAGCACCACCACCCTGGGGTGTTTGTCAGACCTACAACCATGTCATCTCTTTAACTCTTGTACTGATGAAGTCTCAGAAAGAGGAACTCCTTTTGTTAAAGGCAGGATTATTTACCAGGAAATATAGTAACTAGTGAAGAAACACTTATACTCAACCAATACTCATCCAGGAACCTTGCACTGCTGAAGGCAGGCACAAACAGCAATCACAGGGTGCAAGTGCTGTTGTTTTCTTTGATAACAAGAAAAGATGGTTCTCATTATGTGATGGCTTCAGAGGCCAATCCTCCTCCAGGATGCTCACTCACTTCATTAAGTAAAAATAGCAGTCTTCGAATAAAAGCCAATAGTTAGCTCTGGGAGACTCTTGAGAGCTTTAAGGAATTTCTTGCTTGCACTGCTGCTCTTCCTGCTTTAGTTCCAATAACCCACACGTGAGCATCCTGTCCTTCTTCCAATCCCTCCCAAAACATAATCCTGGGCTAACAGAAGTATGCTGATATTCAGTAAACTGTACATTTCAGGAATGAGGCTAGACCAGGCTGTAACTGCTATAGTGGACACTGTAATTAGCAAACGAAAGCTGTTACTTTGTGAAACAGCAGTATCACTTTGGAAACATCTCTTCATGACTCTTAAGCTGCAGTATTCTAATCCATGTAACTCAGGGGTTAACTGTCCAAATCCATCATTCTGTTTGCCAGTAAAAGAGACAATGAAGCACTTGACCCAAAAAAAGAAGTGCCCCTAGTCAGTCAGGGGAAGGGGAGGGAAAAAGATAAGATCTGTTTTTAATTAAAAAACTGTTAACAAAACTGAAGCTCAAAAGGAAGAGGAACTAGACTGCATTGACAGAAGGCTGGAAAAAATAGTTTGACTCACATAACATGTTTTCTAAAATGCGGTAAATCAAGACACATTTCAAGCCACAGAAGCATATCCTTCAATTGTGAGCATTTAACTCCATGCACTTTGCCAAATCACTTACATGGTTTTAACCTCCAAACAACTGTTAAAAAAGATAATTAATTCTCATTTTTTTTTCTAACAGGTATCTTACCTTTGCAGAGTCATGTTCAAATTGCCTGTACATGCCTTGATCTTGTTTTGCGCTTCTAGATGAGTCATCCCGTCTGTGCTTATCCCATCAATGGTGAGAACTACATCACCTATCCCGACGTGCGCTCGGGCTGCCTTGCCACCATCATTAAGCTGAAATATCACAAGAACAGTAAATGAGAAAGTTGGATAGTTTGTCTGTGTCCTCTGAACACAGGACTACAGTATCTTATTCACAGTACTGCTCCATAGAAAGCGGGGGGAAGTTCTCTTTTCTCCTTTTTGAGTATGTCCCTGTGAAAGTTGCTGCATTATCTGTCTTTCTGGTGACAAAACAGATATAGGCACTTGAATGACAGGAAAAGTATTGCACAGTATTGCCTGTTTTTCAAAATCAGCCACCACTTCTACTGGAAACTGTGTACACTCACCAAAAGGCATAAGCAGAAATGGGCACGCAGTTTCCTGGATGCCAAGTTCCAGCCTCTGATCTCTTCATATATGAAACTTTAATCATAAGAGGAGAGATGAAGACTTTCCCCATTCCAGATTTTCCATATAAACAACCCCTTCAAATTTCATGTATTTGTCAGTGACTGGTTATATGCACAGATGACTACTAATACTGAAGTAGACTTTTCCCCAGCGGCAATTATTAGAAAGTCAGAAGTTCAACATCACACAGACCTGTTACTTAGTTTTGCCTTTCTCTCGGTAGGTTTATAGCCCCAGTGACCCTTAGTATATTCAGACCAGAATAAGAAAGGCCTGTTGAGCAATCTACCTCTTTGATCAAAGTCACTGCCAAACTTCGGTTTAACTGCCTATGGTCCACATGAACGAAATGATCTTGCAACAAAAACCTTCGTAAAAGTTCACATTATTGACCCAAATTGAATTAAAAAAAAAAGGAATCTTTTAATTTTATGCCACTGAACTTCAACAAACTTCATCCCAAAGAACTGAAATAGAGCAGAAATAAAGCAACATATGGTAAGATCTATGTACTGATTTATATCCCTGGTCCTCAATCTGCATTTTATAGGTGGCCGCTAAGAGCGGTCCTGAATGGTGCAAATTCCCTCTTTGTTTCCAGATGTGTTTCCTGTATTACAGCAGAAAAGCTGTAGCTGCTTGTGCTGTGCATGCAAAACCTCACAAGTCTTTCCTTTGCCTGCAAACACGAGCGTGTTCCTTGAAGAAAATGCTATGGTTTTAGGGAGGTGTAGCAAACAGCAGAATGACTTTATTTCCAAAAGTGGAGCTCTCCTTGGGCCACAATTGCACTCTAGCAAGTGACTTTTCAAAGGGAGGCAGAAGGAAGGCTTTCATCTCTTTGTTGTGCTAAATTTGTAATAATTACAACTTGTATAGTGCATCCTTTTATAAAGGGCTGCAACAACAAAGCCAAAATTACTCCAAAATTTGGTGTTCATACCTAAATTCCAAGCAAAGAGACCCAGTTACTATAAAACACAGATCAGGAAACCCACAAGCATATAGAAAGCTATGACCAACACAGCTATTTATAGGGAAGCTCCTCAAACCTTTGCATGGAGCAGGGGGGAACCTGCCATAAACAGATCCCTAAACCGATACATTACAGCATGCTGACATTTGTCAGTAAGGTCTGGAAAAGGAAAAGGAACGTAAGGGTGCTAAAAACCAAAGGTCAAACGGATCACTGTGCTTTGTGATTGGACTCCCCAGGTGAATAAAATTCACCTTTCTCTGAAGGTATGTAAATATGCACGATGCTCGCATGTAATTTGTGACTAGAAAATAGCATTCAGCAGTAAGACTTTAAAAGCAGCCTTCAGGGTAACTATTTTCATGGAGGGATAGGTTTCTCATCCACAGAAGTGTAAAACAAAACAAATTGATAAATTAAAAATGAACAAACAAACAACCCACCCACAACTGTTGTTTGGTTTTTCTCCTCAATTCTGGTGGCCAACACACAACAACCTGCAACTAATCGCCTCACTTTCAAGAGGTCAATCTTAAACTGTTGCCTACTGGGACTGAAGGTTTTTGCAAGCACACATGGCAGGCAGCTATAAAATTATTTCAGCAAAACCCCAGGCTGAAGATCCCTTTAAATTACGTCTGGAAAGTGCACCCTGGAGATGAGAAAAAGAGCAGACAGGTCCTAAGAAGCATGACAAGGCCCTGGCTGCATCCATGAGACCTGCTGTGTAGGCAGGGTACTGAATCTGCCTGGTAGGCGAGGCTGTCACAGACCCATCTGAACAAATTACTGGACAACGGTGTGAAGAGGGATGCCAGAGCAGTAATCTCCTTTTCTAGACACAGTGGATAAGACTTCTAAGTAACACCTACTGATTTTGAACAAGAGGTCTGACTAACCAAGACAGGTGAACTCGATAGTTCTAGGAAATTTCAGCCAAAGCACAAGTCTTCCCTGAGAGTACCAGTCAGCATTCTTAGCTTGTGAAGCAGCTATAATGAAGTGGACTGAAGGTACAAGGGAAGAGTTTCACCAGAGATGCAAGAGGAAAATAATCACAAGAACAGGTATATAAAAATAAGCAAACATCTACACTTTATACAGCAGGGAGAATTAGAACATTTGAAATAATTAAGGATCTTTTCCAGACTGCAGATATACATAGTCTGGAAATCTCAGTTTTGACACTTCCTAGATTCTGCAAATGTGCATTACCATTACAAACAATAGGTTCATATATGTACCAGGAATCACATAAGCAAAACTGCATACATATTTGAAATTGGTTCGACCAAAGCTAAAAGAAAGCTTCCATATTCCTTGTCACAACGGAAACTCCATTTATCTTTCTTTTCCCCTTCTAGATTTTGAAAAATTCAATAGATGCAGGAGATACAAAAATATGTAGGTGCTAAGCTATGTAGGAAAGTTTTAAATGGCATTTATAAATCCTTACCATTTAGTACTGATTCCCCCTCCCCCTGCCCCCTATGAGCAGTTTTGTTCTTCAACTGCAAATTCAACCTTAGCTTAATGAAATTATCTGGCATCAGTCACCACTGAACTACAGTATTTCCTATGCTTAAATGCCAAAAAAAGAGTAAACCAGTAGGCAAAAGGAAAAAAAACTTAATGCTTAATTCCAAGTAGGAAAAAGAGGCATAGCCTTAAAAAACATACCTTTATTGAATGTATACGTGCAAACAAATACATTCAATTCAACAAGTCGTATGGTACAGAAGAGTACAGCATTAAAATTACACAACTGGCTACCTACAAATCAAACTAACTTCTCAGCACCACAAAGATTCTTCAAATCCTTGATGGATCTATCTTAGTTACAGCATGAGGCAAGTTTTAAAAATCAACCATGAATTATAGCTGCTAAAGAAAGGGAGTTTGTTTTGCTGTTACACAGCAGACTTCAAAGCTACAAAATTGCCAAACCAGAGATGTTTCCTCCTACTCTGTTCCATGTCTCCATACTCTGGGAAGCTCATTTGGAGGCAGAGGGGGAGTCAAGCAGGACAGATTTCATGATCAGGCACCTGCTGAGGCCAATCACTCCCACAGCCTTCAGAAGCAAACCTCATTTTGGCCCCATCAGCTTCATGGCCAAAAGCCAAAAGCCAGCCTATGCCATCCAGAGATGCTCAGGACACTTCCTAATACATATAAGTAAAATCACCCATCTAATCTCACTTTTCAGTTTTGTTTGACATCCACCCCCCAAAAAAAGAAAAAATTACCTTTTTGTTGTTCTTGTTTTAAACATCAGAATTCTAAACCTGCAAATATTGTCCTAAAGAACATTTTTGATGAAAATAAAACAAAAATAAAGCAGTTCTTGATCCAGGATGAACTTTAAAAGCAACGGCATAAAAAGTAATCTCAGCATAGGTTACTATAAGCAATCTATGCCTCAGGTTTTTAAAAGCAAACAACCCAAGGCATACTGGAATACAACTGTTTTCTTGAGCTAAGTTTTAGACTGCTTTAATTTTGGAAGATCCTTTCCAGGAAAATCGTATGTGTGCACATACATGTGCATCTATCTCTAAATCAATGTAATTCGCAGCTTAATGAATTTCTAATTAACACATAACAGTCTATTTCTACTCACATTACAAGCAAAGAAAACTTGACAAGCATCTCTTCTTTGAACTGTCATTATTTAGATTTTATGCAGTAATAAATGAAATACTTAAACTGCCGTTACTCATAGAACAAAGGCCTATTTGGCAAGAGATGGAAGCTGTCTTTTATCTTTTCCACATTGCCTGCCTTGAATCAATCCTAGCTGAAAACAGGTCATGTGATAGTACATCACAATTACTTTCCCACAGAATGTATTTCATAGCCTGACAGTAAATAATGTTCTCCATATCACACAAACATCCTTCAATGTCATCTGCAACTTTCTCTCAGAATATAATTCATTGCTCCCAATTTAAAACTCCCTGGGCTACCTGACATCCCTCCAGCTTGAATTTTACCCCTTGAACACTTCCAATACTGGGCTGGGTATAGCAATTCAGTTTAAAAACATGCACAATCGAAGCAGAAGTCAACCAGACAATGATCTTTGTATCATTACCACTATTGCTCCTCTTTCAGTCAATATCCTTCCCTATAACAAAGGGTTTTAAATAAGTACACAACACATCCACGTACAGAAAGACCATTACAAGAGAACTTCGCAGAATCACAAAATGAGCAATCAGACAACCTCTGTTTTATCAAATAACCCTCTGCTCTTTCACACAGACATTCAAACCACAGGAGCTTTATCTCCCTGTTATAATACACTTTATGCTAATATTGACACTCATTACCTGTTACTACCTTGTTTGTATCCCTAGCCTCATTTCACCTGACCAAAGTACCACCTTGCACAATAGCCAGTATTTTAACAGCATGCTCTCAAATGTACTTAGAGCTCAAATTACATTAAAAAGTACCTCTTTGGGGAAATACAGCAAAAGAAAGCAGGATCTTAAGGTCCTTTCCAACCCTAACCATTCTATGATTCTATACAAAGTCTTACTGTATTTCTGGAGAACAGACGCTTACCCCAAAAGGGTATGGGGAGGGCATGCTTATATTTTGTAGTTGCACCAGCTCCCTCACATGAATTGTGCACATCTGACCCGACTCCTTCCTGATGCGTGGCCCCAGCACCATGCAACTCACAGTAGCAGCAGCAGCACAGGGTACTGGGATCTGACACCTCAACACCATGAGCACAAATAGGGTATTGTTTTGCTCCAGCACACTTTTCCTAATGGGGTGGCCAGACAAAACCCTTCCTCACCACCTTCCCTGCTGGGAAAGAAGCAAAACCCCAGCTTATACTTCAGACTGCTGACAGGTTTGGGACATTTAGGGTCCCGTTTACTGCTTCTGCACTGGGGGGCAGAAGCCATGGGAGCACCTGCTCTTTGTAACAAATAAGCTTCCTCTACACTCAATGGAAACTAAGAGCTGTATCATATTCCTCAACAGCCTTTACTACAGCAATATTGTTCACATAGCCAACAGATTAGACCACCAGCCTTGATACTTGCTTCCAAATCAAGAACATACATACCAATTTTAAAGTCCAGATCAAATTTATACAGCTGAGTTACAAGAATGTTAATGCAGGGTTTGCAGTGGAAACCACCGACACAACCAGCTATAAAAGGGGTTATGAGGCAGTCCTACAAATAAGCCAAAGATTTTCCCCAAACCAAGCAGGGATCAAAATTAGATTAGGTTTCATTTCCCTCCTTTTACTCTCCATAACTTTGAAGGTGCTTCCTGACTGATTTATACACCTGTAACCTAAAGTGTGCACAGCATGCCAATAACCATTAAAGACAATGTGTAACAGAAAAAAAAAAAAGGCAAAGTACCAACCGTACTTCTTGGTCTGGCTGTGGTGCCCAAGAACAGATACAACTAAAGTCCTGGCAAGAGGGCTACCCATGCCTCCTGGCCTTTCCTCCCAGGTTCTCCAGCTTTGCGTCACCCCTTCTCTCCATGCACAGCAGCTCCCTTGCTGCGGTGTGGCAGTGGGTTGGCTGATGAAGCCCTGAACCAATGCTTTGACTAATCGTAGCCCATGGGTAAGCATGGGAAAATCCCACAGGCATTTAGCAAAGAACCCACAAAACCATCTCTCACATTTCATTCTCAGTTCTGCTACTCATCCTCAGGAGTAACCCTGACAACATAGATTTTAACATGGCTGAGCTGTATATGCCTGTAGTCCCACCTTGAGGAACTACGTCAAAACAAAAGCAACATGAAGTTTGAAGTCTTAGCTGAGCACAGCTGTGGGTTCACATTTTAGGGAAAAGACAATTGGTTTCAACCCTCTTCTTTTCCTTCTTAAAGTTTTTCTCTTACTATATTTCAACCTTAATATTTAGCTAATGCCCTCTCACTTCATCCATCCTTTTGTGCACCAAACATGGAGCTATGTACCTACAGAGAAGTCCCAAGAGGACTGTTGCTGCTAAAACCAGGAAAGGCACCACACAGCATAAATCACTTTGACACACAATTGGCTTGATACAGAAAAAGATTCAAAAATACAAATTAAGCTTACAAAATAGAGTAACTGCACAATGTCCAGGCCTTTTGGAAACATGCTCCTTGATTTTTCAATCAGCTAGCAGTAAACAAATCAATTTGAATGGCAGCGGAGTAAAGCCAAAGCAGCAGCCCTCAGCTTCCTACACTTGCCCCAGAACAGGCTGTTAATAAGCAGAAACAGTTTCCACATGCTGATGCCAAAAGGCTTATTAACTTTGCCATCTCTCACTTGTCATGGCTTGACTGATCATGGTTGCCTTGAAGCTCTGCTCTTCTATGAGCAGGTTTTGTCTTTGCTACCTCTCCCCGTTCCCTTACAACTGCTGCAGGATGTAAGGAAGCAGAAACAACTTCACGAAAGATGCCTTCAGCTTTAATTTTTCACAGAACACCACTACCTCATCATTACTGCAAGTTCAGTAACAGTTCCTAGAAAGGATGACCCCTGCTTTTGAACTTGGCAGTGTGAAAGGGAAACAGTTAACTATACATATAGCAATAAATTCTGATACAATTAATGCATTTTACGCGTACCTTAAACATTGTATTCAGGTGCTGACAGACAAGCTTAAATGCCAAAATACCCACTGGGTTTACAGGATTATTAAAATGAGTCAAAATTCATTCTCACCTCGCACAAGGCATAAAGAAACTACTCCCTGCAAGTGTAGCTCTATTGGCATCTAACAAGACTAAGCATCTGGTCTTGCTTCTCCAAGCCGCTTGAAGCACTGTAAAGAACAAAGAGGTGAAAATATCACCACTGTGGTGGAATGGGCAATACTTCCTGAATAACAGAAGACAATTAACATTCTGTTTTGGAGAAGAAATTATGTCACAATGTCAAAAAGGAAGGTGACAAAAGGACTAAGGCAAAATAATTTTGACACTGCGGCTAAAATTGGACCTGCAAGAAGAACATGGGCAATTCCAAAAAATATATGCTTTCCAAATACTGAAGGGAAGGAAAATGATTTACAGCCAAGTGCCAGAATGTCTGCAGATATTTAAGACCCTAAATTAGTAGCTTTTACTAAGCCTTCCCTCAAGGCGCTCAGTTGTGTTCTCATGCTGCCAGCGTGCCTTAGAAGCCTATTTATTTTAACTGTCTTCTCTCTGAAGATTATTCTTGTGTTCAGAGTGTTTACAGAATTAATCCAGGTTTCTCCCTAGGAAACTATATGCCAGTGGGTAAAAATTACTGCCTACTTAATTTCTCAGAGAGGCAGAAAGAGGAAATTGAAAATGTAGTTAGAAACACAACGTAGGCTTTGTGTGACTGCTTTAAGCTTTTGGGAGCTGCAAGTCTTTAGAGTCTCTCCTTCAGCTCTGGGGTTGGGTTTTTCTGGATGGCCAACACAAATTAACTCCATAACCAAAGCACACAATTACTTGGGACTGCTGACTTGGCACTGCCTTAGGAGCAGAGTGATTTGCGTCAGAACAGAAGTTTCAAGTGCCTGCCTCATTTGGAATAAACAGTTTGGAAAAAGTTACTTGGTCCTGAACAAACCCAAACCAAAGCAGAGTTAGTTTTCTTTAATGGAGGTTAAGTGTGAACGGGCACAAAAGCAGCTCAGCTTCTTCCAAAGCGGAAATTAGTTTCCATACTGTAAGGCCATAAAGATGAAGAATTTCACAGAATATGTAACAGTGTACTTCCTCCCTTCCCATGAAGGCTTCTTTTTATTCATATACAGATGATAAAATTAGTTCAACTAACAGAACATCCATCTCCTTAATAACCTTAGTAGCCCAACATATCTCGTTTTGTTTTCATGGTCTGTGATTTAGTCCCTCTTAATGGGATATAAATTTCACTCCATGTTTCCCAGAGCATCCAATTTAGGAATACAAACATAGTGTTATGCTATACTGTGTAATTTAAAGGTATTCCACTTTGGGGGGGGTGGGGGGGGTGGTACATGATTCAACTAATGAAGCAATCCCACATATGAAAGCAAAGCCAAAAGAGTTAAGTGGGGAAGCGTGAACCAGAAACTCACCTAACAGAAACTAACAGCCAGCCAGTGGCAAGAAAACACTACTACGTATTGGATCCCCCATGACACACCAGCTGCTCTTTCACTTTCTCCTATCTGGAAACAAACCAGGCATGTATAAACACGTAGGAAACAACATGCTTGTTTCAAAGAATTGGGATAATGATAAGCTGCAACACATAAGAGGAAAATGGAGACAAGTTCAGACACTGCAGGTATTGCTTATTGGCACAAGTCATCTGCCCAGGGAGCACAGCTCACCTGAACGCCATCCCAAACTGGCACTCTGCAAGAACTGCAGAAGTCCATTTTCTAGGTGAAACCCAAGTGCAGCCAGGAGAGCCACCACATACATCCACAGACACAAAGGCTGGAGACTCAGAGCCGCACTTCTGCCAGCTCTCCTTTGAGCATTCAGCTCAGCACCCAAGAAGAAAGCACAGAAGAAATGCATCAAGGTGCAGAAGCTTCTCCCACTCAACCATGCTACACCAATAAAGGGTTCACATGTCAAGTATAAAGGCACTAGTGCTTATGGCGCTCTGTTCATATGGAAGAAAAAGGCAACCTTAAACATGTGAAAGACAACTCATTTCAGAAAAATAAGCATGCTCTGAAGTGCATGTAAAGTAACAATTAAACTAATTAGTATATATGATAATACACTAGTAGTGCTGAGACCTACTCTAGATCAATGAAGCACAGTCCTCTATGTATGTACCTTTATTTAGCACAATGGAAAGATAACTCCTCAGTCCAACACAAACTTCCGGCACAAAGAAATAAAACAGAAATAGAAGATATTAGTAAATCCAAGTGGATATATTGCCTTTTATGTCTCAAGGGAACATTACAGCAGACATTTATTTTAAGCCAGACACTTATTGGCTAAAACCCCAAAGTATGAAACACTGCAGGAAAAAAAGGCCAATAAAAAACACCTTTAGAAAACAAGAAACAAATTTTAAAGGTGTTGCACATTGTTAAATGTTCTCATGAGCTTCATTAGTTAGCAATAAATATTTTTGTGTCTTAGCTATAAACAGCTGTATGAATTTATTAAACAATCTCAAATTTAATTTGCCATTTTTAATGTATACACACACACAGTTTCAGTTTGACTTTAAGCATCACTTTTATGTCATTTGTTTATACCGTCCCAGGTGTGGGGTTTTTATATATACATTTATACATGTATGTAAAACACTAGATCTATTACTATCGATGGTGTTACACACATACATTCTTTAAGTATTTAGGTATAAATATTTATTTTACACACACACACACACACACACACACACACCGCCATATAAATTAAAAGGCATTTCTCCTCTCTCCTGGGGATCTGTGCCTTTAAAACCACATGAAGATTATCAGCTTTTTTTGAAGCTGTCCAGAGAAAATAGGAAACTATTGAGGACAAATACCCTGGATGCAAAATGAAGACCCTCTTTTTAAGTAAAATCACTTTACCATATGATTCCTAAATGCACTGTAGGCATTTAGGACTGAATATAAACCCACACAAAATTTCCTTACTAAAGCTCCAGAAAGGAAAATGATAGTGTACTTGTTTCCACTGTGAGCTCTGTCTAAATTTCTTGCTTCTCTATTTTAACAGTCTTCTGAGTTTTGCTAGAAACCTGCAACTGCTAATCATAACTTAGAGTCTGAGTTATACTGCAGCATGTGTTTTCTTACTTGGACATACTGAAACCCAAAAGTTGTACACAACTGAACAATGTATAAGGCTGGTTATCAACTACCTCTGGAAAACCGATGAGGAAAATTCAACCCTTCAAATTTACTCCTTGCAACAGTCTATCATTTGCTCTCTGCTTACCACTGTGCAGTGGAAAGTGTCCAGTCATTCAAGGCCTGGACTTGCAGAAGAGTCTTGTAAAATAGAGCCTAGTAGTCACCTTAGCTCTCTGGTGTCTTTTTATTTATTTTCTCTTTTTCCTCCTTCACCCTTCCCCCCAGTTTGTATGTTAAGATCTCTGAGCTCTGTACTACCAAAACTAAAATCAGGACATTTCAAAATTAAGACACACACACACACACACACAATCCACCCTAAACATTCATTGTAAACTCTGTTTCATTTTCACATCTAAGGAAATAAAAATAATTTGCAGTCTTAAAATTTAGGACTAACACCAACACTGCTCAAAAACTGTGAAGTAAAATCTAATATGCACTGCTGGTTACAGACAAAGCTATTCCAGGTTAAACAACACAACATCAAAACCCAATATCCATTCATTTCTCCAACTCAATCCAAGGCAGGTGGTATGGAAAGCCTACAGATTGGGTTTGTTTGGTTTTATTAATCCTGATAACAATATAAGATATTGATCACTTGCACAGATGTCACTGGCCTCCATGTGATTTACACTCTTCTCAACCTCCAAGACCTACACACAGTCTCCTGAACGCCTCCGAAGCTATTTAAGAATAAAAGTCTGACCATCACACAAGCAGGAGGCTTTTGATAAACATGACCGAGCCTACCTTTATGCCTGTTAAATCTGTGTAGTTTCTTTTCAAGCATGTCACTTAACAGTTGTTGGTTTGTTTTTTATCATTGAGTACCCAACAACAAAATTTAGTGTAGGAAGACTAGATTTTGCTAGATTTCAGGTATTTCTAGAAGTAAACAAATTAATTCCAGAACTGCTGGAAATACTGATTTATAAAACTCTTCCAAAGTGTTAAATACATAAAAATCTGTACTTAATTGGGTATTTTTCAGCTTGCTTTCATTTGAATTCTGCATCAACTGTACCAGATGAAGAGCAAAGTTTTCAAGCTGAAAAGGTATCAGAATAAAACATCAGGGACATTCACTGCTGAAAGCTTATCCTCAAAAGAGATTCTCCGCATCAGTCAGAATTCAACAGAAATTACACAACTAACACAGCCTCTTGAAAGCAATGAAAATCTCTTTAGCCCCCCAAAATAAGGAAGCGAGAATATCCAAGAAATACCTTGGAAAGCAGGACAGCATAACTGTCCTGGCAGGGTTACTACACCTTCATGCTTCTTTCCGCTTGGAGGCTTACTACAGCTGGGATTGCTGGCAAGGTCAGTATCACCATGCAGGAGATGCCAGGGCCTATTGCCCAAGTTAGGGACGATGACGGAGCAGGACATCACTACAAGACTCTGCAGCATCTGCTCCTTCCCCCCTCAGCTAACAGCAAGATACATCCGTCAGCTGTCACTAATGTTCTAAGCCATAATTTAACAAGACACATAAGCATATAACTCACTTCACAGGGCCTAAGACTTCCTTGAGCAGTGATGCACTAGATGTTTGTGAAGCAGAGCTCTTCAAGACAAAATTAAGGATCTTTTAGTTAGCTCCCTCCCTCCCCAAACATCAGCAGGCAGGATAAGACGCATTACTCAAAGGCTATCACAGGATCAGGCTCGCCACCAGAGCAAGAAGGGTCCAATGACTCCCCAGCCAAGACCACCATTCAAGACATACTTCAATCATCAAACAGCAATAGCATCCCCAGCCCTGTCTCTGCAGGTGGAAGGCAGGAATAACCACACATGTGAGACTTAAACAGCAGCCAGTGACCTTTGACAAGCAAGGTCCTTAAGTCATATGAGCTGGTGAGATCAAGGGATCACCTCATTCCAGTCCTAAAATGCATCGTTTGCACATTTACTGCCTGTTTAACAAACCTATTTTAAGGAAAAGGTTTTTCCTCATAAATACATCATTTTTATTCAACCAGTTTCTAAAACAAAAACAGGTTCAGTGGGACAATAGAAAAGGTACAGAAGGATCTAAGCTCTTCACAAAGCTATCCATCATGCCTTTCTAACAGGCTCATACATATATACCTCACCAGCCACCTATTAGAAGGCATCAGGTATCTTATAATTACGCAGCTTACCAAAGAGAAGCCCCAGATTTACACATGCATCCCTGACAGGGTCTTACAGTGACTGAAGAGTCTGGAAGCATTTTACACCTCTCGCTACTGGGTGTTCAGTTACAGCCCATATCTCTAATCCACTAAAAGGTTCGCATTGCCAGGGAGCACAGGGATGTTTTCTCTGTTAGATTTAAATGGGAACTTAGCACAATTATAGCATCCAAAGTATATTTAGGTATGCTGAGAATATAGTGGTTTCATGGATTAATAAAACCAAGAGCACACTGCATTAAGAATTCTGAAGAAAAGCATTAGCACTGACACAGGTACAAAAAAAAAGTAGTAAGGTCTATCGTTACTTGAATTTGATAATAAAATTATTTTAATATGCATAAATCCTGACTTTGAAGTTTTATTGCACTTACATAAAATAATTCAAGTTGACCCAGAACAATCATATGCAAGTTAAACTATTATTAATATCAGTAGGATTTTTGTAATTGGTTATAGTGAGAAACAAATACTGAACAAGAGAGGCCTGCAGGGTAGTTGGAGATGCTTTTCCTTTTCCCTCCAGCTTTCCAATAAAATTGTCCTTAAACATCTTCAGGCACTAACTGGAGAAGGATTCAATGCCTTTTTATACACCAAAGTATTCCGATCTCTGTGAACTACGCTACAAGTCACCTACTCAAACAACAGCCACATGGGCAGGAGAACCCAGCTTCCACAAGGTCTTCATGACCAGAAAATGAAGAATGCATTAGCAAAGTTAGTATTTGGTAGTTCAACAGGGCAAATATTCCACCTTAGATAAAATACAGCCTCTCCCAGAAAAGAATTGTTATCCAAGTGCTCATGCAGATTACAGGAGTACCTTTTGCACTGCTTTTTACGTATAGAGATGAAGAACAAAAGCAAACCATACAAGCAAGAGGGAAAAATCAGCATGACTAGAACAGGAAAATTAATGAAGCTGAAAACCCTGGAACTAAAACATCTTCCCAGAAACAAACCTTCAGTCTCATTTACCAATGAGGTGAGGGGAGTACTAGTTTAGCATTGCTTTATGGGTTTTTCTCTTTTCCCATTCACAAAAGGACACCTGTGACCTGGAAGTATGATCAGGTTAAACAAAGACACTGAAGATCCTCCTTACAATACATATATTACTTGAAGCATTTGTGGTTTTAACCTGGAGTTGAGTTCCTTACCACAAGAAAACTCATGCAACTGTCAGTCTCTGTTCTGAGGGAAGGATGTGAGAAAGTCATCACCAAAATACAGAGTGCACAGGTCTGAGCACCTTCCACGAGACAGTGATGCCAAACTGAAGATTTCTGCAGAGTTTATATTAGCAAGACACTTGGGTGACAACACACCCTTACTGACCTGGTATCAACCATTTAATTTCACACTTAACCATCCTTCCCCCCAATATGAGGACCACCCCAAAACCCTTCTACCTCACACCATAATCTAGAGACAACAAATTCATTAATGAAGGCACTTCTGAAGAGCTTGATACAAAAAGGCTCGGTGTTCACACCAGTACAATGGTGTGAACAGCAGTCTCCTCCAGCACCACACACCAAGCACAGCATGTTGCTGCACGTATTCCTGAAGACTCTGAAATAGCAGCATCCAAACCAGGACTGGTGGGAAGGGAAAGGGAGAAATCAGTCTTGCAAACATTTCTAAATAAAGGCATGAACACAGTAAGCAGATGTAGAGGATAAGGGTACTTCAGCACTCTCACTGGGGTGCTCATTGACTGGAGCCATAGCAATAGGGTCAGTCCCACACTCCTTTGTCTATATGCGTACGTGTGTGAGCTTCCACTATCACTGCTAGTGTAAGAAGTCACTTATGCAGCAATGAACAGGTATTTGTTAGCCTGACAAAGAGTGATGGGACTAATGCAACCCTGTGTAGAGTCACACAAATAATGCCCATGCCACATTAGGACCAGTCACCTGGTGACTTCAAAGTGTCCATCCCAGGTGTTTGCTCCACTAGCTCCCAGATGTGGATGTTGTCTCCAGAACAACAGGGGACAGGCCCCCGCTCAGAAGCCAACAGCCCAGCCACTCTCAGTGCCTCTGGGTATTCTGCCACCACAGAGCATTGGGAGGACGTCAGCCTCCTATTTATAGGAGCTTAACATAAACTTCACAAAGTGTTTAATTACCTCTGAAGTGTTCCTCTCATTAATAAAACAAACTAAATGTGCCAAGGGAAAGACTAGCACTGGCAGAGCTGTATTTTCTAGTAATGACTCATATTGAAGAGCATGAAACCACTAAGTCAACTGCTGAAGAAGTCACATTTCAAGCTCTTCAGATGCACAAGCAAGCAGTTCACTTCTTCAGCCCACATTGCTTAACTGGAATGAGGAAGCTCAAACCTTTGAGAACTGAAAGCATGTAAAATTAAAATTAAAATGACAGCAGCACAAGACACAAGAGAAAGAGTTCTTCCACATTCCTATTAAATTGAGGGGGAAAAAAAATCTGTTCTGAATAAACAAAGCTTAAAACAGAACACAATCTTTCTTTCTTCTTCCAGACTACACCAAGATACTAATGAAAACAAAAAAACAAAAGAAATACTAAGCAGACATGAAAATACTGGTGCCGCTGAAAATCTGCATTCAAATGTCACTATGTATAGTGATTAACCTGCCTAAGGTTACAGCAGACCTCCCTGCTTCTCTGTTACTGTCACATGCACTTCCTAAACACTAACCACAGCGCTCACTGAACATAAAAGAGCTGTCATTCCCCCCCCCCCCCCCCCCCCAACGTTGCAGAGGAGACACAGGCAGGCTGGTTTTCATCATCTTGATGAGTACAAGACTGGTGTAGCAACTCAACAGCATAAGGAGCAGGGTGGAACAACAGCAGCGATCAAGTACAATCTGCTGGAAAACAAAATAACTTGTCACGTTCATCAGAGTCTGCTAGTTACAGCTCAGAGAAAAGAGGGTGACCCAGATCACTGCGTATAAAAGGGCACACAAGAAGGTAAAGAAAAGGAAGGTACCAGAGGAGGCAAGTAAGTCAGGTGTTAATAGTCAGATATGCTACATACCATCTCCCTTTATATCACTGAATCCAGCACAGGTCAATAATAAGTGAAAGTTAATTTTCCAGCACAGGTGGGAAAACTCTTATGTCCCTAGAGGGAGATTAAGAAAACCTCACCAAAACAACAGTCTGCTCTAGCTTCCAGTTCATATAATTAAACTTGACACTTCAATAACACAGTGCCTGCAGTTACAGGTAGCTCTCATGGCAGTCAAATTTTTAGGATACACACAGCATGCGAATGGATGAGCAGCGGTGGTAGCACAGGGGCTGAGGGTGGTACATGGGGTCAGGGGAATGGCAGGGTTGAGTCAATACTGGCTTAAGTCAGTCCTTAAGACTGTGCCTTCCTACTCAAGGTTATTGGAGATGGGGCTGAGGAGCTCACTGAACCATAAGAGCAAAACTTGCAATACCGGAGGGAACACCCAAGATTAGAAAAGAATTTGAGTAACACTGTGAACCACATAAATACACATCATTACCAAGGCAATCCCAGGCAAGCTCCTCTTCGTTTCAGGGACACATCGCATAACAAAATTAGTACTAGTCACACAGCTCAACAACACTGTCCTCTAATGAAGAGGTTCTCTTTTTATTTCTCCAAGTTACCTGATCTCTTTTGGTTGATGCAACAATAACTTCATTAGGATAAGAGTCTTCTGGTTTAGTTCTGCATAACTAAATACTTTTAAATACTGTTTTCTAATTTTAAATATCATCCAGTCATGACATTTTAGTATGGTTGCCCAAAAATCTAATTCTGGTCAAATGCTGCTTCACCTACATGAAGCATCTGGAAGGAAAAATAATATCACTCTAGCCTAATTTAGTGGTACCAAAGACAGCAGGGTTGTAAGCAGCTGGAATGTAAAGGCGCAGTCATTCACCTGCAGACAAATATGGCATAGGAAATGAAATGAAAGCTTTGTCTCCAGAGCTGTCACTTTAATTTGGTTTAAAAAAAAAACCCCACAAACTACAACACAAGTCTGATTAAAAAAGAAATGGAAGAGCAAGTAGTAGGGGAAAGCCTCCAAAACGGACACAGCCACCCCAGAGTGTACGTGTTGAACAGCAAGCTCCAATCGTGGTGTGAGCTGCTCAGCGAGGGTCTAAACTTTCATCTAGTACTTGGGGGGGATGAATGCAAGTTATTTAAAACCATGGCACATCGAGCTGGCACGTCACTTCAATATGCTGCCTATAGATTATGTTACAGGCTTCGCTCTCTGGTGAAACAGAGCAGACAGACGGCCACAGCTCCAGGGTTTTAAGAATTATGAGATTTAGCCAATGATTCTGCCAAATCCAGATGTGCAGAAGTATCCTGTGGCAGTGAAAAATGTCATATGCACTTGGCAAAGGGTCTCAGATTGAAAAATGATAAAATTTACAGTGAATAAGTGAAATGAACTCAGCTTGCAGCTGAATTTAACTAGGATTTACAGACTCCACATTCAATTTACAGCCTCTGTCTTCACTGCTTTCCAAGTGCGAACAAAAGCCTCGTTTTAACGTAGAAATACAAAAAGCATCCCGGTATCCACTTGAAGTATACTTGGCAAAAACCAAAGGTCTTGGGTGCATTCCTAGGCCAGGCTCAGGCAGAGATAAAAGAAAATGCAAGAGGGCAGGGACAGCACCAGCGCTGTGCCTGGAGGGCTGGGGTCATCTATACCAGCAGCACGTACGTGGCATGCTGCACAGAAAACAGGGTCAGGCAGGGCAAGGGACAGGCTGTCCCATAGCTATGGCATTACCCACATGCAAACTTCACATTGAAGGGCAATGTGAAAACAGAACAAAGCACTGAAGCATTGCAGACCACCGCTGCTTCATGTGCTAGGTAACAAATGCTGTATGTAGAACATAACCACAACGAGAAAAGAAAAAGGAGACCTTTGCCACCTCATTTGTAAGTGATACTTAATTTGACAGTATAACTTATCACTCCTTGTTTGAAGGCCCCAGTGACAGAAGGGGATTGAAAATACAGACCAGGTTGGTTTTCTTAGTAAATTCAAGCACAATTTAACTATCAGCATTTTTTGTGATGCTGCCAGGTAGGAGAAGGGTAAGGCCACAGTGAATCACTGCATGAATGAAGCTGCCCTACAGGACATGGCCTGAGCCACACCTTCCCCAGGAAGGTGCCAGAACAGAGATTGCTTTTCTTGGGAGCAAGCTTTTGATCCAGGAGTAAGTTTTTGATCCTGGACCAAGGCTTGCAGTGGGTGCTTACAGAGACCCAAATCTGCTCCCAACTGAACAGCAATGCTCAGTTATATATATAACCCTATACCACTCCTGAAGATTTTGGCAATAGTGCCGTGCTAGTTCTTAAAGGCATGATCCCTGCAGAAGTGTCACCACCCCTGTTTTAGGGCTGGTATGCATCAATAAAAAGCTGTACTAAGGAAACCACTTCTGATTTCTCCTTCAGCAAGGCTTTGCATGACAACTTTCCAGTGCCTGCTGGCAGCAGGTCAGCTTGTACTTTTAACAAAAAACTTAGTGTTGCAACATATCTCTCCTCGGCGTTCTGCAGCGCTAAAATAAAACATGCAGGGAGACCTGCACATACGTGTTTTTTATGTCTACATTAAAACCTAATAAACATAGGAGCTTACTTATGTCAACATGAGTCTCTTTAATCCTTGCAATAACTTACAAATTGGCTTTTGAAGAACTTCAAGACACTCTTGACAAAAGAAAATAGTGTCCCAAATAAAGCTTCAAAGTCTGTTAATAACTCAAAGCACTTTCTAAGGAGAGCCAAAGTAATTTTTCCAGTGAACTGCTGCTGAGGAAGAGCTTGTTCAAAGACAACGCCTCATCCTCCCCTCAAGGGTGTGACCATGCTTTGGTCCTTCCATATTTTTATTATTTTCTTGTAGCCTGCCTCAAATAATCTAAGATTTTCTTTTTTTCCAAATGTGAAAATATTTGAGGTCTGAGGATTGCTCCAAGTCTTAGTACTGGAGGAAAGGAGACAAGAAGGACAAATTACAGTTTCGGTAGCATTCAAAACCATCAATGAAATTGAAGAAGGGAAAATTAGGATAAAGAAGCTCCAGTAAAGAAACATTTACCAAGTGAAAACCAGCAAAATGTTGATGTTCTGGGCTCAACACTGCATTTTTAACAACTATACTGTTAAAGGGGGTTAGTCAAGTAAAACATTTAGACAAGACCATCTGCTGTCAGAAAAAGAGGCTTGCATGCTTTTCTTTCAGGCACTGTCATCACTATAGCATCCATCCATGCACTGAAGGTAGGACCTCCAAGGAGCATTTCAGTGCTTCTAAGCTCCATCTCCAGAAAAGCTCTTTGTATTGCTGGAAGTCTGTATATTGGCATGATGAGAAAGTTGTAACTGTAAACTGTTGAGCTGAACTATGTGTGCTTGCAGAACTACTATTAAGTGCCCAAGTGGAGAAGAAAAGGAATAGAAGGTAAAATCATTATGGTGATTGCTTACAGTAGGCATCCATTCCAGACTGCAGTGTATGGATCACAATACCTGCATGTCCGAGAGCTCAAAATTCAGCACCCGCTTAAATACTAAAGCACTCTGGGCAGAGTTGGCTAGAAACAGTTATGTGCCCACAAACAACACAAAATTCCTCATGCAGCCTGAATAAACGCAAAATATTCAGTTAACAGACAGATCTGCTCTATGCCATATTCTTCATTTGTCTGTACATTTCTGAAGCCAAAACACATTAACAAAACCAAGGAAAATTCCCTTGAAAACAAAGGTTCTATTCATCACTTATGAAAATATTCATTTACTAGCATCAAAATACATTTTAGCATGTGGAAAAGTCAGGACTGTCTAAGCTTTTCTTTTCTAAGCAGTAACTCTTTGTAGGCAGACTTCTGCTCGACCAGGAAACTTACGAAATTCTGCTAAGATGTGCAGGGAACACCAACAGCATGGCAACAAATACATGAAGTATTTCTCCAAGGTTCACTTCAGATACTGAGGATAAATTCCCTTCCATACGTTTGCAGCATCCCAATTGACTGCAGTATGTGAGTCCAGGCTGTCCTCAGAAATGCTCCAAGAAACCTGGGGACAAGGCAGCACCCTGATGTAGCTCTGCAACGCAGCAGAGATGGAAAGCACAGGCTCCATACCCAAAGACAACATACAGGAAATGCTCAAGTAAATTACTGTCCGTGTGAGCCAAAGGAGGAAAGTTCAGGGGGTATTAACATTTTTCTATCTGATGAAAACCAGACTACAAAAGGTATGAGAAACCGATTTGTCACTATACAGCTTTCCACACGTATCCAGCTGCCAGAAATGCTAAATAGCACAATTCAAAAAGAAGGCATCATGCCAGCTGTCATATTCATGTATATAGAGAGTGAAGTAAATCAAGAGAGGAAAAGAAATTAAGGTTAGTTTCACTTAAGGGGATTGTATTCATTCCTCTATCTTTTTTTTCCTCCACAACATGTTAGTTGAAAATCTAAAAGCCAGTTTAACTTACAATATAAAGCCCATTCTTACATTGAAATTCAGTTTTCAAATTACATGTGTTGGACACACAGCTGGCCAATCAAAATTATGTCCCATTGGTAAGTGTGGAGTACTGTGCTTACACATTGTTACGTTCTGCTCTCAGTTACCTCATTTTAATCAATAGCATACGGAGACACATCGTAAGACACATCAGGTACACATTGTAAACATCATTCTTCCCCCTCTGCAGAAAAAGAAATCATGAGTTTACCTATATTACAGTCCCATACAGTTTACAATGGCTGTTTACAAGGACCCAGCCTAGCTATTTATGCAACACGATACAGATCTTTTCTATACCTTCTTTGAGCATCTTTATGTTTCAGTGCCTTTTAGAAGCATAACAAATTTATAAATCAAGCAATAAATTTCCTAAACTTCTTCAAGAGAAGTTTAAGTTACCATTATCTGCATATCTACTTATTCCAACATTTCCTCAGGATCTTGCCTGCCACACTCCATCTCCTACTTCCAAGGATTTCCCTCACGACACACACTCGTTAAAGCAGCAGCAAACACAACAAGCAAAGCATCTTTCCATAGTAATACACATTTTTCACTGGCTAAAGGTTTGTCTCCCTTTAGCAGAGACAGATTAGAATCTCCAGATTAAAAGAAACCTAGAATTCTTGAAGGACAAAGAGAGCCCAAAGCTTTATCTGGTAAAGGGCTTATTCCACATAGCACAGCAGTTTGGATTGAGCATACTCGTATTGGACAAACAACTGTATGTATTTATCCTCCATCTTTTCTCATCTGTATATAATGCAGGCAGAAAAGACCCACCACTTTCCATCCACAGTGCTCAACCTCATTATTTCACCACTGCACAGAACAGCACACTGGGCAGCCTTTTCACACCCACACGTCTGGTAACCAGAGAGAGCAAATTATCAGTTCAGTTGTCATGCTAAAGCACGGAGGGACCTTGTCAGCATTTCTGAGAAGAAATTCATGAAGCCAACAACTCCCAGCCACCCGCTCCTCCCCATGCCACTTGGCGGTGACCCCATGGCACAGCGGGTGATGTGCCGACTCCTCACATGCAGCACGCCACATCCCAGTGTCTGCTGAAGTCCCAAGCAAGACATTCCCACACACCTCTGTTGAAAGCCCTCTCCGCCCTTTACTGCTCCGGACTCGTGGCAGCTTGTAATGCTTCATGAAAACTAATGGAAAAATACTTCCCCCAGAGAGCAATCTGTCAGAGGAGAATTCATTTATGACCTGGCTAAATGAGCTTCAGGGCATGGAGGGCTTCCTGGCAGGCAGGAAGAATTATTCAAATCCCACTTGATTTTCCCCCCTGCCATTCTTTTGCCTTGCCTATGTTGCCACCAGAAGCTGGAGCCACCATTAATAACCAGCCACTCTGCCCTACTTATTTTCCTAACAGGGTCAAATTCTACTACACATGCCATGTGCTGTTTATTTCTGAAGGTCTCTAGCCAGCCAGCTGCTCTGCAATTCACTTTCCCCTACCACATAGACTTGAAAACGCATACACTATGTCCCAATAAAACAGCTTTTAGACGGTCAGCAACACTTTTGTCACTATATAAGCAATTTAAATACTTGGATTTGATGTACCGTTGCCAGAAACATGGGAGATTTAACATGTTGTCCATTTAATTACACACACAAACCGGGTTATATGAGATCTGCAAAAATTTGGTTTGGGAAACAGGAAAAAACCCAAACATGAGAAAAATATTTGGCACAGCTCTGTGCCCTACAGTCCTGAAATATTTATAATGCTACTTGACCATAGGAGCTAGCACTGCCACCCTCACACATTCAAAAACCATGAGTCAGGCCCTAGAAATAAGGAGCGCTTTTTAATCTCACGATTTTAATGCCAAGATACACTCTGAGGTTTCACTGGGCTATTCAACTTACTTCTCTTGACTCTTCAATGCAACACTGAAGAATTATTTTGGCAATTTCAATCAAAACCAAATTTTGATAAAAGCACACCAATGCCAAGAACTGGGAGCTTAACAGCACCCCTGCAACACTGCCCTCCCAAAAGCTCACAGTGACACTCAAGTATGGCACCAGCAGGAGTAACTCTGACTTCCTCTACAATCTCAACCGTAGCAATCTTCCCACAGACCCTCCGTTCAAAAGGGCTGCTTTGGGAATATCACTCGAGCATGCAGGAAAACTGCAAAAGAGGTCAAAGACAGCAATGGGTGGTCCAGAGTAATGTCCAGCTAGGGTTACTGGTGAGGTAGTAGACTCGGAGCACTTCCTCCTCTATGGGAGGATTGGCAAAACAAACCCGGCTCTGCTGTAACTGCAGTGTGGCCCCTCTGATTACTTAGATTTTGA
This sequence comes from Lathamus discolor, assembly GCF_037157495.1. Lineage (NCBI taxonomy): Eukaryota > Metazoa > Chordata > Aves > Psittaciformes > Psittacidae > Lathamus > Lathamus discolor. Next base: position 115,313,628 of record NC_088884.1, read on the forward strand.
GTCCATTTTAGTTCAAGCCTTTCAACAACTTGACCCCTCCTCCCAGCATGAATGAAAGGGATGGGTAATGGTCAAAATAGTATCTTTTGTGTGATTTTTAACCAACACTTTGCTTTTAGATTGCATTTACTGCTGAACAGGGATCAACCCAAGCAAGCTGCTACTTTCTTTACAAAGCCCTTTAGCCCTATCACATTGTTACAACCTCATGGGCAAGTGAAACCTAAACCCTCTGTGCTTTCCTGAACCAGAAGGGCCTGAAGTGGCTGAAGGAGTATAGCTGCTACTCTTGCCATGAACCTGGGAGAGCAATAGGATTCTCGTGGCAGGCTCCAAAAGACAGCCCCATGCATGGGACTTCACGAAACTGAAATAGATAGTTAAGTCTACATAGCCAGTGTGGTCTCATGCCTGTCAGGAGAGTAAAAGTCAGAAGCCACCTTTAGACCCACCTGATCGCCTCTCATGTAACTGCAGCTACCGTATTCTCCCTGAAGAAGTCAGTAGTGCTTTTTAGGTTGGCGGCCCAAAGGGTGCACATGCTGCTGACGACATCTATGCTTAAGAATCCAGTGGTATCCAAGGTGCTCTCTGCTGCATAAAAGAGCATCTTGTTTCTTGATGCTGAAGCATTTCCCGCAACCGTACCAATAACGCAAAAGAGATGCCATACAGCCTTGCTTTTCTGATTAACTGAAGCCCATTGCTGGGCACAGTAAAACCAGGAGCACTACAGCCTGGCAAGAACTGGCACAGTAAGAGTAAATTAGAAGGCAAAGGATGGTTACAGATTTATATGCAGTACTTAGTTCAAAACAAAAGCAAAATATCCCTATAAACTTATACCATGAGGTATACAAAGTCCAAACCCTTCACCATTTGTTATTTGGAGATTTCTGACAAATATCCTATATACTTGATTTTAATAGTTTTGTGGGGTTTTGTAGTTTGGGGGTTAGTGTTTTTTCTCCACCTAGCTCTTATGATTCCCTTCATTCTTATACCATCATACATTTCTTTGAACTCTAAGCTCTGTTAATGCCACAAATAATAATGGTTTCTGAACAGCATTCCTCTTAAATCATAACTAACAGCAAAAAACACCTGGTAGACTTATTTCAGCAGTAAGAAAGACATCCTCAGGCTAAGGAAAGCAAGGGGAGGGAAATAGAAGCCAGTACAAATTATGTTCTTGCAAAACTACCTTCCTCTTTATGCTAAAACAGGTGACAAATTGAAAGACTCAAATCTACTTGGCATAAACTCAAAAAACAGCACTAGAAAACCAACTCGATTCAACTTGAGTGGTTAGCAATCTTAGGTATTTCCTAACTCTTAATGCCTATTGTTATTTATTATGTTTCCCAGAATTGATACTAATATTACATAAATGTCATTGCATCTAAGTCTAAACTATTTGCATAGCACCCCTCTGAAGCACAGCAGCTACACATTCCACAAAGCTTATCTTTACCCCCTCATTCTGAATAACATTTTTTTTCCATGAGGGATTCTCCCTTGTGAGGTCTCACCTCTCCCCCATATTCCTACAGAAGTTTCTTTCAAGGGAAAAAGTCTATGCTGCAGAACAAAGGGCAACTTATACAAGGTAATCATCAGCAGCGCAAAGCAGAATAAAAGAATCTCTACAAATCCTCATTTGGTACCCTGGGCATATGTTGTTTGCTAAAGAGAGCAACAGAAGTCAGAGAGCAGGAATGGGAATCACTGAGCTAACTGAACAAGCGTGGATTGGGATATGCAATAAAACCAAGTACAGAGTTGCACACATGGCAAGTGAATGACAAGAGGAGGCATTCAGAGTTACTAAAAACACTCGAGGCACTCCGTCCTGCTGATGAGGTCAGGAGCCAGTTGACGTCAATGGCTTAAAGCATCCAGAACCATGTACTTACACTGCCTCCATCACCATGCCAAAATTGTGCTTACACTTGCAAGGAAGAAGCAGAGGGAAAGAAACCCAGTAGTTTAGCCTTCCTCAACAGCACGAGTTTACAAAGTATAGCATCAACACTGACTGGTTTGCCCTAAATCCTCACTTCAACTGCTTTAATCAGAGTTTCCTGTGAGCAATTTCCAGTTATTTAATTCCACGCCATCCAGTACAGAGCTATAAACTGATCTGGGCTGTCAACTGCAACAACAGCAGTTTTCATCAGGTCAGGTATCAACACAAATTAACATCATTTGAAGTTTCAATAATCAGCAGTTTCTAAAGTTTAAGTGTAGATGTGTCAACAGAAGAAAACGCTCTTGCAGAGGAGATACTCGACGGGCCCGAGAGTATCACGTTCCCTCTGGAACAGAGAGATACTGGCAAGTCTCCAAGATCTAAGTGCGCATCTCAAGGTGTTATGGCTAACAGTCACTGGCTAATGCATCTTTGAGAGAAAGCAGAGAGATGGCTGGGAAAGGTCTCCTCCAAGCAAGTCAGTGTTTCTTTCCTTCTGGTAACAACAGTCTTAAGACCCAGCACTGCAGGATGCTGAGCAGCAATGTACATCTCCATAGGCTGAGCCTTAAGCAAGAGTCATCTCATGGATGCAACTTGTATGCCTAAAATTATACTTCTGCAAGTGTTTTTGCAGTGCCAAGGCTTGGGTTCTTCACATTTACAGAATTATGCTCACTCTGCACAATAGCAAGATAATTTAATTTACAAATTGAGTATGCTCTCAAAGGAAATTCATGTCAGCCCCTGCTACAATGACTTTTGCTTGTAGCCAGTTGCCAAAATACGACAGCTGGAAAGTGGAAAGAATAGACTGCATCCATAGCTGACAAAAGCTGTAATTTAATAAGCATTCAGTGGCAGTTTTCACAGCTTAGTACATTGACAGACATGTCCTAGCAAGTCTGGCTTTGGTACTTCAAATTGTACTGTCCCCAGATACGTGCCCCTATTATTGTGACAGCAGCCCCAGTTCCTGTTGGGCTAAGTGAGCTGCACCAGTCCTACCTACTATCCCTGCTTAGGGCACTGAGAGTTTCATCCATAGAGTTACTTTGAGCTCCGACATGCAGATACAAGCACACATTTTCTTCTGCCAACCTTCTTCAGCCAATCACTATCACTGACAGAAGGGTGGTTGCTAATTCATGTACAAGAAAAGCATTAACTTTTCTTAATGAAGCTTATTCCTGTTTTAGTGAACTACCAGTGTTTTCGGTCCCCCCCACCACCCTCACACACACTCCCCTCTGTACATTAGGAAAAAATTTAAAAAGAACAAGAGCTCAGGCTGCCAGATAGGATGCAATGCTGCCTACTCTCCAACCACTACTGCTTCCTTTGCAAAGGTTGATTGCATCCCCTGATCACTATCTACATGGCACTTGATGAAGCCATAAAAAGTCCTTTGCAAAGTACCAGCTAACTGTCCTCTGAGGCTGGATTATATTCTGCTTGTCAGAGAACATATCTGTGGGGACGCCTTTTCATTCCTGAATAATTGCTAGCAAACCACCTTAGACACTAAGCAGAGAACACTCTTACTCAGTCTGGACTGAAAACCCTGTGACCTGACCAGATGCTGCAGAAAGCCAGGAGGAAACAAGAGAATTTACCAAGATGTCTTAAAGCTTTACAAGCCTTCCATTTCCCTACTGATCTAATAAAAGTAAGCCCAACCTAACTTCCACAAGCTCTCTGGTTTGTAGATCTCTACTGTTTGTCTTTTTTTTTTTTTGTTGGCTTTTCCTTTTAAAGGCATATGGTGAAGAAAACCAGAACAGCATAGAAGGAATTGCAGAGACACATGAGCAAGCTGGAAGCAAGCAATCCCGTTAGTCTACCTTTCCGTGTCTTTCACAACACCAGGCTGAGTCTAGTACCGAAAAGAGAAAAGGCAGAAATCACTGGCAAGAAGTCCTCATCCTCCTTCCCAAAAAACCCAACAACTTTGACCTCTTACTTGATAAGAATAGTTTCACTTACTAGCAGCACCGGACTAGAAACTATGCCTGGCTAGTCATGTATCAGATGTACATTAGAAAGAAAAAGCTTTAATAACACGCAATAGTAAAAACTTTTGAGAACAGGCTGCTCTGTCTGGCAGAGGAAGTATTTGCACAGCAAAGCTGCCTTTCTTCTAAGGGTTCTAAACAAAAAAGTGTTCTATAGCTAGAGTTTCCACTAGGGTGATAGTCTTAATAAAAAAAAAAATACATCTTTATGTATATCTGCATTTTTCGTATTTACAGCATTCTGCCTTCACTCGACAGAACTCCTTGTTAAAGATCTCAAATGCTATTATAACCAACACAACACCACACTTAAGAGACACACTTCAGTCGATTTCTGCACAGGTTTAATAGATTTTGGGTGTAAAAACACATACAGATAATCCAATTACATTCATAAACACAAAAACTTAAACAGGGAGTTCTACCTTTCTGAAATTTATGGACTCTACATTAATCCAGATCTAGCATATAAATAACTATTCAAACCTTCCAGAGCTATGAAATAATTAACACAAAATAAATGTTTCTGGTACCTTCTTGTGTTAAGTACTTCAGATTGTTCAATCACTTGTTAGGGAAAGAACTAGATACCGCATTAGGTCATCCCTTAATATAGGCCAGGGTAAGTCAAACTTCTTTCATATCCAGTTAACATGCAAACCATTTGACCTTTCCAACAGGACTACTAAAGACCTGGCAAGATCCACGTCTTATCCTATGGGACTTCACACAAGGCATTACATTTTACTTCAGGGCTTTGTTACAAGCACAGCTGACAGCAATTGCAAGAGATCATACTTTCAGCTACATACATGCTATTTTCTCTTGCTTTTACTAAGCTTAACTGTTTAAGCTGAGGTTTCTAATGCAAAACTAACTCAGAATGAGAAAGCTATAATAATCATCCACAATAAAAAAATATTATGAACTATTCCATTCGAAATTTTCTGGTCTACACTAAAAGAAGAAACACCAATCTCGAGCAATACATAGCATCTTCCCATTTTAAGTGGGGACTCAACACTTCATACACCTTGAAACTCAACAGTACACAGGCAGAAGCCACTCAGCTCCACAGAATTATTAATTTCACTCCAAGTTTTCTGTATCATAAAACGCTGAAGACTACTATTTTCCCCGTTAAGTAAAAATAAAGTGACTGACAGCAGAACTCTGTGTTCTGTGGCTGCTTACTCAGTAGTTTTGGTATGTAGTTTATTCCATTGGTGTAGCACTTACTCATTTGCTTTGAGGGTGCGCATCATGATGCAGTCTTCGATTTGTAACATGTTAGTTTGTCCCCCTACTACTTCTCTACTTGGGCCAGCATTCACAAAGGACTGTGTGATGGGAACTGCACTGGTGTCACAAAGTGACAAAAGATGAAAAGCTACTGAGTGTGGAACACCATTTCATTAACTGGCAGCACTGAAAGGCAAGTGACGGATGAAGCTGAGAAATGGAAAAAAGAGGATGGGAATACCCCCGTGCACGGTTATGCGAGTCATTAAAATCAGGCTTTTACAGCCTGTCTGTTAAGGGTGGCTTGCATTCCCAAACTTGAAACCTTAGGTCTGTTCTGCAGAAGTGTTTAGTGGCCACGGGCATTTGCAGCTGGCCTGTGCTTGAGTAGCAGTCAGTCACAGACAGCACCTGCCCCTCCTCACAGCTGTACCAAACCAAACAGCATCCACATTTTGTTTCCCTCTTCCTCTGTTGCCCATTCCTACTCTTCCCTGAACTCCATTTCCCTGTTTATCTAGTTTTAAGCAAGTAATTAGAGAGGCTGCTCTTGCAGCACAATCACAGCACAAGATCCTAATGCCTTCTGGTATTTTTTCCTCCTTTTCAGAAGACAGGACTCAATTGCCACAGCACAGCACTACTAGCGTGACCACGCTCCTGAAGAAAACCCTTTCAAGATCAGTTCATAGAAGCAAATGAAATTACAAACTTGATCTACCAGCAAACTTGTCTGCTAAAATCACCGTAGCCCTAATCTAGACACATACAGCTCACAATGACCTGCTATCATATGTACAGCAACAGCTTGTCTGCATTTAAACCAGACTAGCAAAGTTAGTGACACTCAGCCTCTTACCTATCAGCTTTGCCTTCAGCAGAACACATCAGAGCAGCAGGACACTATAAACTTCTAAACACAAGAAAGGCAAAGCATAGCAACTCCTAAATGCAACACACGTCAGCATGGTAACTGAAGCCCTCAAAGGACTCTGTGCCCGAAGTTCATAGACCTTTTCTTCCAGCCATGTCAACTCTTCCAAGAAGAGCTAGCACAGCTCTCCACAGATTCAGCTGGAGGACCTAAACAGGCACTTTTGTTGTATTTTCCCTACTTTGACTTCCCTGACGACTTGCGTCATCCAAAGCTTCATGTAACACTGACCTTCTGAGTGGCATCTTTTTCTTCTGACTATTCTTGTAAGAGCCAGCTATGAAAGTAAACGTACTTCTACTTCTCATATCTGTTCAAACAAGCCTCAGCCTCCATTTTTCTTCTTTTTGACCACTGGCAGGAGGAATATCACCTTTCCCGTATTTCCACTGCTTTAGGCACACAAGAGAGTTTTCTCTCACACTTTCCCTTATATTGATAACATACGAAATCTATTCTTAAAAAGTCAAAACAAATGAGGGGAAAAAAAAAAAGCCAACAATGTTATCTCCTGGCTCCATACCAAAGCCAAACAATCAAACCTTTCAACACCATGTCTCTTCTCACAATGCCTTCTGATAGCCATCAGCCAATGAATAATGAGAAAAACAGTTACACTAAAAATAGCATCTCCAAACGGTGAGGAAGTCGACAGAAGTTGTCAAGCCTCCAGGGCCAGATACTTGCGAAGAAAACATGCTTAATTTCTTTGCAGTTACTATTCAATAAATGGTCCTGCTTTTTGGCCTCTGGAAGAACTGCCAATTTTGCATCTGCTCTGAACATCTAATCAGAGTTTATTTTTTTCCACTACATCTGTCTTTGAGAAGCAGACACTGCAAACAAATACTTTAGTTTTTCCATCATGAAGTATTTAGCTTGTACTTCTCATACTGTAACTGAACAGTCACTTCCAAGGGGAAAAAAAAAGGAGTTACAAGCATTTTTGAATGTAAAAAGAACATGTTCACACATCCAATCAAATATCCTTCAGCTACAAGCTCTTTGGTTCTTTTCACCCCCCAGTACAGCCAGATTCACTTTGGAGGCAATGACATCAGTAGAGGAACTATTTTAAAATAAGTTAGCTTCCTCCATGGTCTGAGGAGGTTCTCTGACAAATAAAGTCATGAACAGATGAAATGCAGACACTTTTCTTCAGCCTCTTCTCCCCCATACCTCCCTCTTTTTCCCACCCTCACTCCAGTGATGATCTGTCTTGCTTTAAACTGCACAGCAGAATAGACAAACAAAGGGAAACAAATGGTCTGGGGAAACACAGCCCTTCTCCCAGTTTTTCAGCACAAGAGGTTAAACAGTGGTGGGAAAAGAGGCAGTCAGGAAACAATGTGCCAACTGATCTCTCTTTCCATCTTCAAGTTAAACTGAGGAGCCCTAAAGAAGGATGTTGCTTGCAGGCAACTACACAAGCTCTGAAGCACTAACTAGCACTCTTAGGACTTTTAGAAAACACTCATATTAAGCCACTTGTGCACCTGGGAGCTTTACAGTTGTCCATATTCCACTTGGTTCTCAAAGGAAAAACTCTGCTCCTTCAGGGCTTGGTGCAGGGAGGATGCAAACTTTGGCACTAATAGCTCACTTGTCATTCTCAGTATTTTTGCAGTAAACTTTATCTTGTAAGCAGAATTAAACAGAACAGAATAACACTTCTTCGTGTATGTCTTGGCTAATCCATTTCATAAGCACTGATAGCTCCTGTAAAACACAGCATTTATTGACCTAGGAGCAGGATCGGCAGGTAAGTGCCATGACCTCCACCAGTACCTTTGACCCTGTGCCAGGAAGCTGCAGTAGTGGAATACATCTTCAGCTGTATTCTGTGCAAAACATCACAACTCGGTGGCAGATCAAACCAGCACAGCAATGGCAGCAGCTGCCAGTTAGAGCTTAGTCAGTAGCTTCCAGGATGGAGCATAAAGTTACTGACACAATCATCACTGGCCAGGCCACCAGTTGTTCCAGTTTTTCTCTCCTATTTCACATGCCTGCTTGAAAGACCATTTCCGCAAGCCGTCCCTGTGCTCCCCTTCCCCCCTTCAGTAACTTATTTCATACTTACAAAAAAAAACCACCATGATTTTACTCGAAATTACACACTTGGCTTAATAAAATTCAAACACAAGGGCAACAGTCTCAGCCAGACTTCAGTCAATCAAAGCTGACATGCTCTAGGTGTATTAAATGCACCATTTTCCTTTATTATCTTCTCATTGACATTATTTTCACACATGTAAATACCTTTAAAACAGCTTGCTTCCAAACATTAAGGTGGCCAAGGCCAAACCCCTGAATAAGCAAACACTGTGCAAAAACAATCATACATGCTCCACTCATGGGCACAGTTTGCTGGGTAGCCATGTATGTACCTGGGCGGGAAGGAAGGAAAGCAGGAGAGAAAAGGAGTCAAATTCTCTGACAGTGACCTCCTGGTACCAGCATGAAGAGACTTCAACACGTTCACATGGGATGAATACCAAGCAGTTGATGCATTGATGCATAGCTGAATGCACAGGTACTCCCTACTTCATCCCAAGGTGGGCTGCTCTTCCACCTACTCCCTGGTGGTACTGCTTGCTGACATTCATTATTGTGAGTCTCCCATCAACTATAAGCTTGCAACACTTATACCACAGAAAAACACACTCAAAAAAGATGAAATACGGAAAACTTAAAAATTGCAAAAAGAAAATGTTATTCCTAAGGTTTGGAATTCCCGTTTGTTTTCTGGGGTGGGCTGTTCTGTGGTTTGTTTTTTGTTGTTTGGGTTTTGTTTGTTTCTCTGGGTTCTGGTTGGTTGGTTGGGTTAGGTTTTTTTTGTTGTTGCTCTAAGAGGCAAAGTGACCAGTGAAGCAGTAAGAAGCTGGGGGAAAACATGCTCAAAGAAGTTGCAGTATTAAAAACAGAGCTGTCAGTCAGGTCAAGCATTTCAAGAAGATATATTGCATTTCATTCTTGCATGAGGAGAAAGACATATAGCAAAACATTTTCTGAAGGAAGTTGACTAGAGCTGCCATGAGGATTAAACAAAAATTAACTTTTAAATAAAAGAAAACATCCCATGTATTTGCATTAGGTGGAAGGGTATATAATGCACACAGGCTACATTGCTGCTCAACGCAAGGTTTCACTTCAGTATTTCCTTGTTTCTAGTGGTAAATAAACCAGAGACAAGTACTGTTTCGAGACTGCACAATCTCCTGTTCTGCAAGTACCACCACAGAATAAACCACCTGGAAGCCCTGCAGTACAGTTACATGTGGTGGCCCAAGCTGCTTTAACGCTTAGCTATTAATAAAAGATATGGATCTACTACCTCAGCCCACCCTTTATTCCTGGTTGAAGAGTAAATATGTAATTGTTTTACATTCAGAGCAGCTTCCTTCCCACTGACCCCTCTTCAGTCCCACTACCACACTACCATCACCACTTCCACCCCACATCAACTTCCCAGTGTTGAATTCCTGACCTGCATAATGGCTCTGCAGGGCTCAGATGGGTGCCTTCCCAAGGTAAGGAGAAGGACTGTGAAATGCCACCCTGCTGAAGTCCAACCAGATTCAAGTATATATAAAAGGCACTGCAGGCATCTTTGTTGTGCTGATTTATGCCACTAACTATAAGGCTATATACCCAACATCACGTATATTACTTACCATGAAATGTGTACAGCTGTATAAGTATACACAGCAACTATAAAGCACTAAGAGAGCTATATAAACTGATGTAACCCTGCAATAACTGTTGCTATTGGCTATGCTGCAACCAGTCTACAAAATACTAGCTCATGAAAAATCAAACGCTACTGCTACTCCTGCGTTAATGATAACCTGCTACACCTTGGCTGACATCAAGAATTTCAACTGAAGAACACAAACCAGACTTGGTTTACCTTACAGAGGCAAAAAGGAATACACTCATTAAAACTGCATTCTGCACAGAACTACCTAACTTACTAAAGACTTTCTCTAAAGAACCACAAGAGACCTTAAATTGTTCAAATCATCAGTAAAAAGTGATTAGCTTTTCAGATACACTGGTTTCTAAAGCTGTTTATTTTCTGCGTTTCATAGATTGTACTTTATTTGAACTTAATTTCAAGGAGTATAAACTAAAGCAGGAAATTGGCCCTCAGCAGCGCAGCCAGATTCATCCTCAGCATCTAGAGGACAAACTAAAAACAAATCAAAGCACAACTGAAGAAGTCCTCCTTGCCAAAGAACATAATTCTGCTTTCTCATTACTGTTTTGCTAAAATAATTTAATTAGCAGCCTTCGGACACAGGAAGTCATTTATGCTTCATCAGGAAAAGAAGGGCTGGAGGGGTGTGAATGGTACGCACTGTTCTAGCATACCAGGAACACAGCATTGAATTCTCCCAGCTATCAGGCCAAAGCTGGATTGGCATACCAGAACTAAGCACTTTTTTTAATCCAAAGGAGAGGAAACAAAACACCATTTTTTGGCAGTCTAATATTTGCATACTCTTACACACATAACTACAAGTAAGAAACAGTTCATCTGTGGAGCGGTGCTAAGGTACAATAGCTGAATTGGATATTGTGCTTTCCCATCCCATGCACAAATTAAACTCCTAAAACCACCCAGTCCACATCTTTCATTACATTCTGCTTTTGTGGCTGTTGACATTTGTCATTAGGGAATCCCATAACTGAAGCTTTCATATGTAGCTATTTAGGCCAATTCCCCTAGGCTACTCCATGTGACAGCATATTTGATTCCTGCAATAAAGTAGTAGTCTAGACTAATTTCAACATATGTTTCCTCTTTAGAGGAAGGCTGCTTAAGAGTGGAACTGTATGGTAGATCTCCAGGACTGCAAAGGCTCCTACAACAAAAGTATTTCCCTTTCCTAAAACTAGCTGTTTACTAGGGTTTACTGCCTCCAAGCACTTAACTGCTCATCAGTACCATGTACGAATACCCTATGTAGGCAGAAGCCTATGCTTTTTCAAATCCTTGTTATGACAGCAATTCTATCATCAAATCCGAAGAGCATTAGCCGCAATCCTAGTTCAAATTTCTCATTACTGTAGGAGTAACCAGCTACTGAACACAAAACTGAATTACAGTTTGGCTTGAAAATCCCTGGAATTTGGGAATAAGCTGCTTCTCAGCCCCTTTCTGGCTCAGATATCATCTGTACTCATCTGTACACAGGTATTTCTACAGCTCTCCAGTCCATTTTAGCCATATGAAAGTAATGCTGTAGAGCCAAACCATATTTTAACTTCACCAGCATAATCCACCAGTGGGTAGAATAAGCCAAGTTTAAATGAACTGGCAGGGTTTGAATTGCTAGTTGAGATTAGCTAAAAATATTCCCGTGATGCAGAAACCCAAATAGAAACCTGCTCCATCTTCCAGGGCAGTATCAGTTCTGCAGTCCCAACAGGTGTAAAAATAATTCATCTTTGTCACTAAACTATATGAATATGCAGGAGGCAGAGGAGAGCTGTCAACAGACAAGAGGCCATTGTACATAAATGCTTCCAAGCTGCAAACCAAATTTAAAGGTCCCAGAGTACAGAGCCATCAGGAACCAGTTTCTTTACCCAGAGATTTCCAATGATCCTATAAATTCAATACTGTTCATCCCTGTATTTCATATGTGAAGTGCTTCAGCTGTATGAGGAAGGCTTTGAAACTCAGCCGGTACTGAAAGGCCAGCCTTCCATGAAAAAGTGGCTTTAAAGTAGGAAACTAGTTAGTGCCTGGGTACAGAAATCACATTTGTTTTGATTTAGCTCCTCAAATCCTTTGAATACCAGTTCAGAACACATACACTATAAAACACTCATGAGAAACTGTCACTTTCACTCAGGCACATACTGATGAACTGCTATTTACAGCTACTGCCATTTAAGTGCCTTTTTATTGTAAATACTGGGATTTGCAAGCACAGACACCAGGAGATCCTCAAGCTGCTAAGAGCTGCTGAATAAACAAGGGTAACCTGAGTGATTTTTCCCTGCTGCCTCCTATCTGAACAGCACAGACTCAGCCCTGCACACAAAATTGCTTGTTTCCTGCCAGCCTCCAGCCTCCACGTTGGTGTTTTCTCGGTGGGAATTAAAGGGTGGCTTGTTTTCTTGTTGCATGAATAAATGCAGGTAAAATGACCACTCCAAGCAAACACATCCTTCCTAAAATAATTTTGCTGGAGCCTTCGGACAACACTGATTTATTTTCCCAGTGTCTTCCCCTCTCCCCTCCTCCCCACCCCAAACAGCCCTCCATGCCACAGGGCAAGCTGAACCCCAGCAACTCTAATGGCTTTGCATACTTATGCCTGAAGGCTGCAGGTTGGCCACAGCATAACAGATACCCACATGCAGACAAAGAGACACAGGCACTTACCCGAGAGATAGACAGAGGCACATTGAAATCCTTGCCCCCTTGAAGCCTGAAACCCCAAGGAGCCGGGCCGACCAAAGACACACTGTAGTTGCTCATGTTGCTTAGTTTTCAAGGATCAAATCCAAAGAACTGATGCCTGTGGAAAAGGATTAGAGTTCTAATTTAAAGACTAAAAAAACAAAAGGCACCGTCTATCATTTTGAAAGCCTTCTTTATCTTTTCCCCTTCACAGTATAAAACCAGCCAATAAATACACATCAGGTTGGTCATTACTTGTGCTTTTATTCCTCATATGTTGTTTTCCTCCATAGCTTAGGAAGCAACATAGCTAGGGAACGTAACACAGACTTGGGACTTGGGGAACTTCCCAGCATCAGACATCTTGACAACTACTTCTCCCTAACACTAACATGGGGGGGGAAAGTGGGGGGACCCCAAGCATTGAAGCTCATATTAAAAAAGTTCAATGAAACAAGCATGAATTGATAGCATCCCTTAAATCCAAGTACGGAAGAAATTAGCACTACTGGCACATTTATTTCTAACAAAATGAATATCATATGCTTCTATGTCATCAGCTCGAAGCTTGTTTCTAAACACATTATGTCCTGACAGTTTCAAAACAACGCCGTTTTGAAGTTAATCAGAAGAAAATAAAAACCCTGTGACTTCTTTATTTTTATAGCATTAGCTTCATATTGGTAGAACAATGTAACAGACAAAACGGATCTTAAAACCAACCCTCAAATGAAAGCCATGAACTAAAGTGAAATACCCACAGCCACAACTTGGTATTGAGGAAGCAAAACCCAGGCATCTCCCTCCTTTAAATTACCTTTAAAAGGCAACTGAGGCACTTAATTGCCATTCAGCGTCAAAGATAAGGGCTTCAGTTTCGCCTCAGATAAGTAATGTTACAACGACATCTTAGGTAGTGGATGTCGTCTATTTTTGTATGGTTGAAGCCAGGCAGGAGCACACCAGGGCGGGCTGGTGTAAGACTACACCGGGGCACAGCCTGATTCCATACTCATATAGGGACATTTAAGGTGGACCTTCAGTCAAACAGAAGCAAGCGGGCTGCAAACCCCACTGAGCTCCACCAGCCCACCCCACCGACCATCAGAGCAGGTCTGTCATGCAGCCTCTGTCAGTGCACAGATGAACATTTAATGTCGCCCCCTTAGAAATCCAGCAGTAACAGAGATCCACTGCTCAGACAAGTTTCCAAATCAAACAGTAAACTCCTTCCACACCAATGGCCACTCAGGTAACCAGAACACAGCTACTGACACTAGGCAGAGCAATATATATATTAGGAAACTGAATTCGGAGTGGGTACCCAGCCAGTTCCTGACGCGCCTGTTGGCATCCAGCAAAAGGACAGCTCTGACTCTAGGCATCCAATAAGCCCACCTCTAAAAGTCTCAACAAGCACCAATGTACAGAGGGGAAACACACACTGCTGAGCTTATATGTGGCTGAAGAGGAAGAAAAGAAACAAAAAGGCTCCACGAAGTTTCAGCTAGGACTCCTAGGGGCCTCGCTCAACACTAAAGCTAGGCTACAAGTCATTTAATTGCTCTGCGCACCGAATCCCTTATAAAAAGGGGACTTTAATTAATCACAGATTTCTTTCCATATAAAAACACAAATTCTTTTCATTCCCTCTAAATGAAATCCACCGCGGTGACAGGTCGCTATAAATTAGAGACTGGAGAAAAGCAAACCACAGCTCGTGACCAGCACACAAGCAGTTCATTGGCACAGGCAGAAAGCTTTACCTAGCAGCTGAAACTGAAGCACTTGTGCAGCTTTTCTCTCTTTTCTAATCAACAGCTAGTTACAATAACAGACCTAGGAAAAGATTAAACTCCATTAGAAAATACTACTGTTCTTTTCCACTTGTAGCAACTACAAACAGGAGGGAAGAGACTGCAGGCTGAAACACCACACATCACACTCAGCATCACTCATCTTTCCTTTCTAACCCCTCGATTCTGCCATGTCTGCATCTCTAGGCTTACACACACACCAGGGAAGGCATGGCAGACAAAGGAGACCCACTCAAAGTTTAATTTAACAGACGTCTTAAAACATGCTAAAGCAACACCTCAAAAGAAAGCGTTGCAAACCCACCAACCCCACTGGCATTGCGCAAACCAACCAACCAAGGGTGAAGTTGTGCAACTTTCACTTAGATGATCAAACGCTCGGGGGATCTCCTTCTGGAAGGGGGAATTTCAAAACGAAAGCAGAAACGCTCGCCTGCACCACTGCCCTTCAGGGCACTGAGCCGCAGGGGCCCAGGAGTGGCCAGCAGATCCCAGTAGTGGCCAGCGGGGCCCCTCTACCCCCTGGGTGAGCGGCGCCAGCAAAAAACCCCGTACCCCCCGGCACCCCCTTTGCACAGCTTCTCCACCGAACCCTCTAAGCGCTCCGGGACGAGAACCCTCAAGGCCACCGCAAGCCGGAGACCAGAGAGCCCCACATAGCGCTGCTCTCGGTCCAAAGCGCCCCACAGCCCCGCTGGCACCCCGTCATGTCGCAAAGCCTGTGGAGCGGGCACCCCAAAGCCCCAGCCTACTCGGCCCAGAGCAAGGAACCACACAGGTGCCCCACAGCCGCAGGACGGGGCTCCCCGCGGGATTCCGAGCCGCTGCCCTCCGGATCGGGCGCTACCCGCGGCACTCCACCGGCAGCTCCGGTGCGCGACAAACCCGCTTTAAAACAAATTGCATTAAAAAGAAAGAATTGAGATAAGCACCGTGGGGCTGCAGAAACCCCGTCCAACCTGCTGACTCCTTATTCCTCCCACCTACCCCGCAGCCGCCGGGCCGCCACTCACCCCGTCGGTGCGGTGCAGCTCGGCGCGGAAAAGCGAGGACACCCGCTGCGCGTCTGGGAGGCGGCGGCTCCGTCCCCCCGGTCTTGTTTTCACTTC
Organism: Lathamus discolor; assembly: GCF_037157495.1. NCBI lineage: Eukaryota > Metazoa > Chordata > Aves > Psittaciformes > Psittacidae > Lathamus > Lathamus discolor. The sequence goes on from NC_088884.1 coordinate 115,329,138, forward strand.
CGTCTCCCGCCGCTCCTCCCCCAGCCCAGCCCAGCCCTGCCCAGCCCGGCCCGGCCCGGCCCCGCAGCGACGGGACGGGACGGCAGAGCAGAGCGGGGGAGGCTGTAAAGTGGCGCTCCCGGGCGGGCCTGGTTAAGTTATTGATTCACTTTTACCAGGGAAAGGTACGTGTTCGCTCCGCTGTGCGTTACACACAAGTACCTCAAGGCGCACCTGTGAACGCGAGGGCGAGCCGGGAAGGGGTGGTGCTCACCGGGTGCCGCTCCGGTCCCAGGTCCGACTAAAAGGGCTGCTGTGCTGGGCGAAGGAGGGAGGGAAGGAGCTCAACCCACAAAGTGTCTCCCCCCCCCTAGGAAGCCCCCCGCTGCGTCAAATGTACGCTCTCTTCAGTAATAGGCGGCTACAGCTGCAAGGGCAGCCCGCAGCGGAGCAGGAGACCTTAGAAAATGAGAGTTCGGTTTAATGCGGGGAGTAACACGAGGACTGGCAGGGATAAACTCAGCTCCTGAAGCACATCAAGATAGGGAACTGCAGCGAGGAAGAAGAGCTGTTCAAGCTAAAAGACACTGCTGGCACAAGAACAAATAGGTATAAATTGGCCATGAATAAATTCAGCTCAGAAATTAGAAAAGGTTCACAAGCAAGGAGGAAAAAGGAGCTTTCTGGCACAGCCTCTTTCTAGGAGCGGGTGCAAGAAATCAAACTGGTTCTAAGGTGATGCTTGATCATATTATGTTATATGACATGCTTGCCTGAGAGCAGGAGAATTATTGAACACAGACTATCAGTTTGACAATCCAGAAGCTCGCTGAGCAGGACAGAGCAGGACACTCTCACTGGGAGAGCAGCTGCTGCCTCACAGGACAGAGGAATTGGGCAAAGATGAAGCGATAGCACTTCAGTTTAGTGTAGCTGTATCTCACAGTTAGGTGAGGTTCATGTCATACTTCATGTGTACTAAAAGTTACTACAAGTAGAAATGGTGTGAAAGAAACGTGCATCTAGTTAACAGTGCCATCAGCACTACAATTCAAAGGATTTCAATCCCCTCTTTAAGCACGGATTTGCTGTGGAGAAACAGTGCAGAAGAAAGCTTTATATTTATTTTTATCACCGGCCAACACAGCATGCAGTCCTCATCATAGACGGCCCTGCCTCAGACCTCTGTCCCCATCTAGGTGGGAGGCACTGCCCCTTGCTTTTGCTGTCACCCGCACAGCCCAGAGGCCACGTTTGCCAATGCTTTGCCCATGCCTACACAGGGTACCGATATGATGCTGGGGCTTGAGACTAAAGCCCCGGTGCATGGGCGTGTGTGAAACCAGGGCCTGTCCAGTCCTCTGAGCCCTGTTTAGGTGAACCTTAACCAGGGGTGTTTTAACATTGTCCCTCTGAGCTGTGTGTCTTCTCAGTTGCCACGACCAGGAAAAATACATCTCAAAACACATCACAAAAATAAAAGCATCTAAATCCCACACTAATGCAGCCAAACCACTCGTTCAGAAATCTTTCTTCTTTACTCTGCTCTTTTCCTATTAAGTATCTCTAATCAGGCAAAACTGAAATCCCCATTACACACACAGACTCTCTCACATGATTCTAATTCATGGAGGTAAAAATTCCCCAACCCAGGGATTTCACATTGTGTCACAGGGCCCTTAGGTCACTCCCATGCTGTCTTATTTATTAGAGTAGAAAAAGCGCCAGGACCCCGCTCTCCAACATGACTCACATGACATCTCCACGGTCAGCATGTCCCTATGCTGATTGCTTGGGTAGCAATCTGCTCTCAGCTCACCAGAGCGCACAGACCGTGGTTTGCTTCATTTTGCACTTAGCCGCGCTAGGGAAAAACATCCTTTTCCACTTCAGTTCTCCAAAAGCCTTCAGCTTTCCTTGGAGCAGCAGCTTGCCCAAGGTATCTGCACATGCAGCATCTCAAGACTATGTTACATTAACTCATCAGGACTGAAGAAGAACTTGCAGAGAGACTTTTGCTGGTTCGCGCTGAAGCAAGTTTCACCCTTGGCAAGCCTGCATGCACTCTGCACCATACGCACCCATTGCACCCAGGCCAGCACCACTCCCAGCTCAAAGCTGGCAGTCTCAGCCTTAAGTCCGTCGTCACTTTACTGCGGCGTGATCAGTTCGTAACAAATGAATCTGCCTCCATAGACAGGGCACAGAATTGGGGCACAGAATTAGAGGCAACTCATTGGTTTGAGATCTCTCCATTCTTGGTCACTTTTCAAATATGCTCCTCTTTGAGAAGAAGCTTTTCATTAGAGTTGAATAGTGAAACAAGAGATAGCAAGCTGAGCAAGAAACCTCAGGAGCAGCCAGAACTGTGGCCTGCCTGTTCTTCTTACCACCACAGGATTTCAGACAGAGCTTGCATTTTTCCCTCTGAACAAGGAAACAAGTCTGGAAATTAATTAAACGCAGTAGTCAGTTAGCCATGCAGATACAGCCTATCTCAAAATTACTCAGGCACTTAAGTCTTGTTTAAATGCTAATGAAATGCCTTAGGTACCAGATAATGGGCACTGCAGAACTCTGACAAAGAATATCACCTGCGGTCCTGAACTACAAAAAGGCACTCGTAAACAGAAAAAGCAGCCCATAAATTATGAACATATTAACAATGCACAGTGAAATTATTCTCAATTAAGCAGCTGTTAATCTAACATTAGCTGCGTGCTGCAGCACTGAACTGCGAGCTGTGCTTTGATGGCACTGCTGCTTTCGCTTTTGCATTTTTTTCCAGAGGTAAAGCTAAGGCAAATATTTACAGTCAGCATATAGCTGGAGTTCAGTGCAAAGTAACCCTCTCTCTAAAGAGGGTAATGGGAATATCGTCTATAGCCTAACAGCTTTTTTCCCATGCTGAAATAGCTTTCTGGCCAAACAATGAAATAAATTAGATAGTTCTAAGTGTTTCTGAGAAGCAGGAGCTGCAGTCAGCTTTTGAGAGGGCAAGCTGTTATGCTTCAGTCATGGTGAAGCCCAAACTGCCCCAAACTGGTATCACAGGGCAGTGCTTTCTTTTTTCTATTTGCTGGTGTTTTGTGGTTTGGTTGGTTGTGTTTTTCTGGGGTTTTGTTTGGTTGGGTTTTTTTTTTTTTTGTTTTGTTTTGATTTCTTTATGTGGCTTGTTTGTTTGTTGGGGTTTTATTTCGGTTTTGTTGGGTTTTTTTCTTTCTTTTTCCTGTCCTGCTTTGGAAAGATACCCAGTGCTGAATTACATCCTCTCTCATACATCCTGTCCACCACAATAACTCCGGTTAGATGGAAAAATTCCTTGTACAGGAGAAGCCAGCACTGGGACACAGAGCAGCCAGCCAGGGGGTCAGCACCCAGCCAGCTGGGCAGCTATACCCACACAATTAATTTTGGGGCAGATATGTCAGCCAAAAGACCCCCGTGGTCAAATTTGCTCTTACTTGTCACCCCTTTTTTTCTCCCCTTAGAGCCCTGCTCTTCCTGTGGCTATGCTGACCATCTTCACTTTTCATCAGTTTGTTTGCCACAGGCATGTTGTCTGGCATTACTGCTTCTGCAGCTGCTGTCCTCTCTGCCTGCAGTTCACTCACCGTGTCAGTGGTCAGGCCAGGTTTTAAGCCTGTAGCTTTCATCAGATTGAAACGTTACCAGCATTGGTCTTCCCACCTTAGACTGTTATCCATTAAAGCTTTTACTGCTATAAATTATGGCCTTTTAATGATTGTGATTTCTTCCTTTTAAGCTTATGAATTTATTTTAGCTTTATTGGTGCTTTTTCTTTTTAAAGAAAAAAAATATACCTACTAATAAAATACTCTTTATTTAAAATGTCCCCCAGAATCTTGGTAAATTGTGTAAGCAAGGGAAATAAGTGTATGTTATTACTGGACTCCTTTGTAGTGACCGAGTGGAAGCATCTGGAGCCTGCTTATTCATTGAGCAGCTGTAAACTAGGCAAATCTGGTTTATTCCCTCCTTCTCAGGTAAAACAAGGACCACCAGTGTGGAAGCCACAGCCCATGGTACAGGTTAAACAATTCCTCCCAGCAAGTCCAAATCAGTGAAGCAGCAACTAAATCTTTCAATTCTGGACAACACAAGAAGCCTTTTGAGAAATTCCAGGTTACATACTTATGTGTTAAACATGGCCTGTTTTGGGGAGTGAAACCAATGTGAAGCTTCTCAGTATATCACAGCCTGGACAGCTTCATCCTCAGCCCCGCTGTGAAGCATTAGCTTCGTTTTACAGATGGTAACCAGAGGCAATAAACATTTATGCATGCGAGGAATCAACTGTCAAAGAATTGAAACCAGTTCTTCCAAATTCCTGTGCAGCTCCGAACTACTGGATTACCCTACCCCAGGCTGACAAAGCCCTTTCCGCTTCTTTAACTACAACGACGCATGGGAAGGAAAAAGTGAAAACACCCCCAGACTTCATATTTACCATTCTTGACAGAGCCAAGCACATTACAGGAGTAACGCCTTCAGCCATCCACTCGTGCCTCTTGAAGCGAGCTGTCTGCTTAAATTTCCTTTTCCTTAATGGCAGGGAACAGTTAATGCAGAAATCCGTGGCTCGGTGTGATTTAGTTACAGTCCATCAGCTGCGCAGGAATGTCCTGCTGAGTGAGGTCTTTGAGCTACATTTGACATATGCCGCAAACACCAATTAAGTAGGGTTTGGCAAGTAAACAGCCAAACTTTCAGAGTGATCCTTGCAGTTATTTATATTAATGCCATGGGAGAAGAGGTGCAGCTTCACCTATAATCTTTTGTGTAATATATCGCCTTAGCGAGGGAGGGAGTGGGTGCAAGCTGTGGCATGAAGAAAGCTTTGCCTGACAGGTTGGGAGCAGCCTGGCACAGGGGTTTGGACAGGCATCGCAGGAGGGAAGTGAGCAGTTTCCCTGTGTGATTCCTGCTGTCACCAGTAATTCACGCAGCCTTTTCACAAGATGGGTCTGTTCAGCAGTTCAAACATTGGCATACAGAAGATGCCTCTTGCGGCTCAGCCACTACAGCCCTGTGTCATCTTCACCAAACCAAATCCCTTCAGCCAGTTCACATAACTGAACTGTCACAAGGCTGAACATTGCCCAAACCAGTGAAATCTCACAGCATCAACAGATTTAACAATACATTTATATGCATATGGAAATGAACTAAGGGAAAAAAAGAAAAATCAACATAGCTTTCCTGTTATGTTGACTTAACTGACCTGGATTTTATAACTAATTAGGTAAAACCATACAAAAACCTCTGCATGCAGAGAAACCTCTCTAGCCCTTTTTAACCACCTCTAGAGTTACATTTCTCTGGTAAAAAAAATAAAGAAACCAACCATAAGAGCAGTAAGATCTGAGAACACGTCAGGGAAATCTTATTTTAGCTGCTGCCCGCAGAAAAATAATCTATATATATATTAAAGCAGCTAATAGCTATTCCCACAGTAAATAAAATACATTTAATCCTTACTGACAGAAGGGAATGAGGAGAAAAAAAGCCAAACAAAGCAAAACACCAAGGAAGCTTATATTTATACATTTTAAGATTTTGAACCAAATTTGCACACACCAATAGCATATTTCTGTGTGAATTACAAAGATTCATTTGAGAAAAAGCCAGTTCCTTGTTGGCTTTGCTAGGTTGGCTGCCACATAGTATCTGGGTCTTATTGTCAGAAGAATAAAACTTGCATTGTGCCAGTATTTTTGGCTGACATGCCACACATAAAATAAAATGAGCAGGACAGACGGAAGGGACGATAGGCACCTAAGAGCATCCTGCATCCCTAACTGGCCTAAGAGTGCCCTCTCTGTGTATCCCCTGGGTGGATGCAGGAGCCACACAAACATGAAGCGTCACCAGCCCGAGCCTGAACCTTTCCCTCCTGAGGTGCTACAGTGTTTTTTCCCAAATAAATTTACATCTTCCCAACTGAATTTACATTTCTGGCCCCAGCTGTTCCCATCAGAAGGCTGCCCTTGCCTCTGTTTGTTTTAATGGCCAGCAACCTGCATCTTATTTCCAGACTAAGTTTAGTCACAGACAAGTTTAAATAGTTTTTCTCCCTCACCACTGTTTCACGCCCGGGTATTTTTAGATGGAAACCATATCCCCTGTCAACCTTCATTTTCTTGGACTGGACAAGTTGAGCTTGCCTTGCTTCCATTTGTAAGGAAAGATCACGGCAGTCCTGGCAATCTCAGAAGCCTTTCTTTAACACCTGTTCAGATTTGTATTTTCCTTGGACATGACACATCAAAATCATATCCAGCGTCCTGAGGACACCTTACCTATGTCATCTTCTGGAATGAATTTAGTGTTTCCACTGGAAACATCTTGTTTGACATGTCCTAGAATGACACTTCGTTCTTCTCTGAAGAAAATTGTATCAGTGCTCCAGAAGTAGCAGAGAGCTGCCAAGTTGATTAATTTCTTAATACTTCCATTTTCAGCTTACTGATGAGTAATCCCCATAAGTGTGCCTATGTCATATATACTTTTGAATTTTACTTCATTCAGTTTTCATTCTTGCCATAACATTTTTTAGATCTTCCTCCCTCCTGATAGTGCCTCCCAACATTTTATCATCCACAAATGTCATGAGCAAATTTGTTGTCTTTGTGCCTAGTTTACTGATGAAAATAATAAGAAGGAGTGATTCAAAGACCTTTTAATTTTATAACTATATATTTTATACATATATATACACGTATATAAAATCCATTAACAAACTTTCTGCCTGGTACTTTCTTTGCAGTATTACCTGCTCACCTTGTGTAAAAATGATGGACTTCAGCAGCATAACAACTGGAGCAGGACACCACATGCTGTCCTAAAGCCCAGACAAATGGGATCTAACACATTCCTTTTGTTTATAATTGCTGCAATGAAGAAAGCTATGAGGTTAGTCTGACATGAGCTGCCGTTGGCAAGCCCAAGAAGACTTGCTGAGAGGAAACCACAAATATACTGCAAGTAACTCTAGAGATGTTCAGACCAGAGCCAAGATCCAGCAGGAGTCACGGGCCACTCAGAAGTCTGAAGAAGGAAAGAGGAAAGGAGGAAACAGAGAGCACCAGGATTAAAATATAGAGAAGTTTCACAATGTCTTAGACACAAAACATTATCATACCAATATTGGCAAGACAGCGGAAGCAGGGAACTTAGCAGTTTCATAGAATCATAGAATAGTTTGGGTTGGAAGGGACCTTCAAAGGTCATCTAGTCCATCCAGGGACATCTTCAACTAGATCGGGCTGCTCAGAGACCCATTTGTTTCAAAACTGGACAAGGAACATAAGAAAGATAGTGAAAACAGTATTTTAAAGTAGGGTTTAGGCTGTTAAAGCAAGGGCAAAAAACTTTACACAGATTAAGGAAAGAGGAAAAGATAGAAAAATATGCTGCTGGGAGGCAAGTATTAATGCTTTCTGTCAGCAAGGTGGTGGTCTAACATGGATAAATCAAAACTGTAGATATCTGGGTTATTCTCTAAGAGCTTATTTATTGTATCCGCCTGTGGGAAAACGTATCAGCCAGCTCCTATAGAGGACGGACAGTATATAAACAACTGCAAGTGAAGCAGGACTTAATGCAGTTGTCTTTACGAGCTGCCTTGTGCGGTCCAAAGCATCTGTGCAGCTACAGGTGGGACATGTAGTCAGGTTAATCAATCTAGGGATAAGCAGGAGCTGACAGTACTCTGGAGGAGTGTGAAGTGTCTGCAATGTATTAGCTGGGCACAGGCCTGCACTTCCCTTCTCTTTTTATGAGGACAACTCTCCAAAGCACAGTGATACAATCCCCTCATTCTCTAAGCTTCCATTTTAAAGAAAGTATGACAGTGACAAGAGGGTGGTACCAATTACCTTTCGCACAGTGTACATGTCAAATGTCTGACTCAGGCTGCAGGGCAGCAGCTGTGGTGTCTGTGCTACATAATAAAAACATATTGGAGACTAATTAGAAAAACAGCTAGAAAGCTGGTGGAAGGGGAAAATAAGTGAAAATGTGAGGGGGAAGAGTTAAAAGTTTTAGCCACCATCCATCACCTCTAAACTCGTATTATTTCTGAAAATACAGAAGCAGAAAGCTGGTAGGAAATGTTGATACCAGTAGAAAACTTTCAGCAAATAAAGGGCCAGTGCCCAGTGTAAAACTGAGTTTCCTGAGCATGAGGAACGTGCTCAGACAGCCACGTCCTAATGCTACTGCTCTGCTTTATCATCAGCTTGACTGAAACTTCAAAGCCTATTAAAATCAAGTAGAAACTTTCTGCGTCTCCAGCTCCTAAGTTTAAAATTGGCACTGGGCTTTGTCTCGCATTTCACCTCTTCCCAGCCCTTGTAGCTCAATACCCCTTGTTAGCCTGCCTGGGATGCTGGGATGGTTTCTGTCCATCCCTCTGGAGAACATTTGTCACCCGGGACTGCTCCAGCCCCTGCTTATTTTGTGGAGAAGGAATTTTGGCAGCAATTAGCTGAAGTGAGTTTCTGGACCTTCAGCCTGTTTGTTTGACCTCTGGAAGTAGGTGGCTAATTCAAGGACAATGGAAGCTGTCGTGTTACCTGTTTCCAACAGGACATCAATCAGGGGAGAGCAGGGCTGAAGTCAGCCGTTCTGTTTTGATAAGAGGGTGGCCAAAGATCTCTGGAATGAGAGGCACTCCAGCAGCCACCCGGGCACAGGGACGCCTGCTATTTATACACCCCGGGGGCAGGGCTGGGGAGCAAAGTTGTTCTTCTGCTCCCACTTTATTTGCCTGAAACTGAAGGGGAAGGGCACAGCTTTTATCACCCAGAAGCATGCATGAGCAATGCTCTTTTATTAACCTTTTTGGTTAAAAGAAGAGTCGTCTGTGTACTACTGTGTTATATACATGTTATTATGTATAAATATCATTTCAACTTTCAAAACCAAAAACGCCCTAAAGGTAACCCACGTGTAATGATGATGTACCTGATCTGTGCTCTGCACGTCAGCGAACAGAAGACTGCTTCACTTGGGAACTGGTTGCGTGAATGACACAGATAGACACAGACAGCAAAGCAAAACAGCTGAGAGAGACAGGGGGCATGCACCAGTTCAGATTTGATATGGCACAAGTACAATTATCAGTGTTCCACAGAGTTTAATCTGCTTGCAGAACTATGTTTGAAGCTCAATTATACATGTTTATGCTAAGCCTCACTGGAACCAGATCCAGGTCATCCCAAAGGCTAGGATTTTTCAAACCTACCTGAGACATAACTTACACTCATTGCAGTATTTTGCCTTTGAGGAAGAGAGCAGTAGCACTTACTTTCATTCGAAAGGGCCCTTTTCCTGTTGACAGAGATAAGCCCCTAGAGAGTTGCATCCAGTGCTCATGCTAAATATGACAGAAAAGAGTCTTTGGGAAAAGAAGCCCAGCACAAAACCCTAGGGAACACTAATTGCAAGCTTATTTTTAAGCATCTTGCATGGTCTGAATAGTTTACAAGGCTGTTCCAGTTGCTGAGAAGTCAGAAGTCTTGGTAATAAAGACCCTTGGGAAACTGATCCATCCGTTTTACAAGTTTACAGTGCTGCTGGAAAAGGGCCAGAAAGCTGGCCTCTGGAAATGAATGAAATATTTCTGTATTACCTCATATAGCTTGCAACACCGTAGTAGCTGAGTACCTCGCAAGCGTTACTGCATTCATCATTGGAGTATCTGAATAATCCAGGGAAGCACAAGCACAAGTGGCTATAAAAATATTTTCACCTTACTTTTGTGGGCAGGGTTTCCACCACTCCTAGCCTGGCAGGGAAAAATCTCTTTGAGAAGGTTCCCTCTGTGGGGCACAGCTCAGACACTAAGCATGGAGCCTGGCCCTCCCCAAGGCAGGTTGCTCTCCCATTCCCACCCCACCAGGCCAGCCCTAGCAGGACACCAATGCTCACCTATCTTAGAATCATAGAATAGAATAGTTAGGGTTGGAAAGGACCTCAAGGTCATCTAGTTCCAACTCCCCCACCATGGGCAGGGACACCTCACACTAAACCATCCCACCCAAATCTCTGTCCAACCTGGCCTTGAACACTGCCAGGGATGGGGCACTCACAACCTCCCTGGGCAACCCATTCCAGTGTCTCACCACCCTAACAGGAAAGAATTTCCTCGTTATATCCAATCTAAACTTCCCCTGTTGAAGTTTTAACCCGTTACCCCTTGTCCTGTCACTACAGTCCCTGACGAAGAGTCCCTCCCCAGCATCCCTATAGGCCCCCTTCAGATACTGGAAAGCTGCTATTAGGTCCCCACACAGCCTTCTCTTCTCCAGGCTGAACAGCCCCAACTTCCTCAGCCTGTCTTCATACAGGAGGTGCTCCAGTCCCCTGATCATCCTCGTGGCCCTCCTCTAGACTTGTTCCAGCAGTTCCATGTCCTTTTTATGTTGAGGACACCAGAACTGCGCACAATACTCCAGGTGAGGTCTCACGAGAGCAGAGTAGAGGGGCAGGATCACCTCCTTTGACCTGCTGGTCACGCTCCTTTGGATGCAGAAATCTTCAATTTCTGTTTCTCAGTGGACTAATGACAATTTCCTGGGAAGACATGGGCACAGACAGATGAGCCTCCGTGGGCTTGTTTCACTCATCTCACAAACTGTGGACTGAGACAGCAGGAACCAAACATGTTGCAAAAGAGCCCTTAGGAGCCATAGAAGCTTTCATTAATAGTTACATGACCTATAACTTAGGCCTTCTCATAAGTTGTTGCCATCACGTTATTTTTAACACTAGCAGTCACTGGGCATATATCTATGTTTTCAAACAAAAGCATGGCTCAGGCCCAGAGGCTTTTTACAAAACAGTTTGCTGCTCCTTTCCCCTCCACCTCCTCTTTTCCTTCCCTCTCCACCCATAAAATTCACATCCAGATTCCGTTGTCTCTGTTTAGCTGACAGGAAGAGCAGAAGAAAGAAAAAAAAACGATATAAGAAAATAACACACTGTGTATACAGTACATACATACCATAAACCACCTTAAAATGCCATAACCCAAAATATGTGCTAGGAGCAGGCTAGGCAGACTTATTTCAAAACAGCTGCTGTAGAATAGAAAAACAAAATGAAGAGATGAGAGGAGCTGATTGCAAACAGAGAGCACAGAACACATTTTCCGTGTCTCACCAAAACTTCTGCAAAATAAAAAGGCTTCTAACCAGCTCTAGTTATGAGAGGGAAAAGAGCAAGAGAAATTACTTTTTTCCTTCTTGCACAAATCAGAACTTGACTGCTGAGAACAATACGCCCTGTCCTACAACAAGCGGTAACCTTACAGCCTCGGGCACTCTGCTTGAAATGCCTCATAAAGCAAACAAACCCTTCTGGGCTGAACCACCTCCTTATCTATTCAGCAAGAAAGGAAGAGGTAAAGGATGAGTGATGGCAGGAAACTGGCATTTCATTCCAGTGACGAATTTTGACCAGCCTTTCACTCCTGTCACTGGAGATGCAGCCCTTGAGGGGGACCACAAAGAGAGGGATGAATGTACACAGCTCCTTTTAAGGAGGAGAGAAGCTCTCCTTTTGGCAAATAAACACGTTTCCACTGTTGTTCAGTCATCAGGATCACCAGAGGGTGTGGGCTTATGTTCTGTCTTTTTTTGGGTCTGTCTAGCCAGACTTTTGCATCACTTCCCTCACCCTGCCTCACTGATCCCTGCAATGATTTGGGCAGTCCATCTGCACAACTTGCATGTTCTGGCTAACCTGAAGAGTGATTTCCTAGGAAATCAATCAGCTGTATAAGGAATGCCTTAATCCCTGCAAAGCTGCACCACTGATCCAGGGGCTGGGCAGGTCCCTGAATCGCTGGGGTCAGCCAGCTACTGGGGCTCAAGCAGCCTTGGCAAGGTGGGCATGCCAAACTGTAACTACCAAACTTGTGAGCATCTCTAGCAGGAGACTGTCATCAGTTGCTTGAGATGGTGTTAGTAAGGTCCGACTTAAGAGCAAATGCATGGGGAAAAAGGTAAGTTTAACAGCCATATATATTTGTTGCAAGCCTAGAAATATACAGGACTGTAAAGAAGGTTGTCATGTGATGGAGGTAGAAAAGTGAATGAAAGGTAGGCCAAAACAAAGGATATTACCTAAAAACAGGTGCTGTAGGACTCACTCCATAGCTCTGCTGGATAGAGCAATCCCTTTGCTAGACTATGGAAATGAAGTAGATTTTATCTCCCTGAGCTTCAGGAAGCCATCAGATCTAGGACTGCTTGGGAAGCTATTAAACGAACTGCAGGAAACGGGAATGCCTACAAAAAATGGAAAGTTGGTAAGCAACTCTCAAACGGGAAATTTCAAAGAACCCCCCGAGTCTTTGTAACAAAGGGACGTACGGGGATGTAGGAGGGCTTCATGCAGTTACTCTGGGTAAGTTTTGAAACAGAAAGTATTACATATCTCATTGGCTGTCCTAATGCAAAAACTCTGTTTTCTTCTTTTTGATGATAAATAACTAGGGGGCATTCTTAACAAAGACAGAGCATGGAATAAATTAAGGCTGGACGCTGGCAGCCTTGCAGGACTGAAACCCTGGACTAAACTTCAGAGCGGCTGGGACAAGGAAACCTCACTGGTTTTTTAGTTTGTTATTTGGTCTTGTTTGCAAAAGACTGTGTGGTATGAGCAGAATAGGAAAGATGTGAACAAGGCTGTGTAACTCAAGTTGGCTTGCTGTAGGAGAAATCAAATTTAAAGAAAATGAATTGCCAATGAATTTTCCACCTGCTTGAATACAGGTAGATCCTCATCTCACCCTCAGACAAAGTTCTGAAGTGTTGTTTCTGAAACATGTTCAGTTTTCTCCAAAGAACAGCTTGGCACATCAAACTTACTGCTACCTCCTCATGCTTAAGCAGAAAGAAAAAGTTCTGAACCTGGAAAACAGTTTTGGGTGTTTGTTTCGGCCTGTGCCTTTGGTGACCACTGGCCAACCTCTTCATGGCTGGATATAGCTTGTGAACTGTGACTACGTCACTTCAACCACAGGAAGTGTTTTGCTGTCTTAAACATCTGCCTTTATGTGATGAGACAAAGGGTGGGTGTCTACTGCAAGCTGTGATGTGGGTTTGCTCTTTAGGAGCAAAACCAGGAGCACCTCTTCATGCAGCCTTGCAGCTACCCAGTTGAGAGATGTAATTACTCATTGCTGAATTGGGATTGTCAAGGCGAAGACAAAAAGTCTGACTGATAGGTTTGTGAGGTGCTTTGATATCATTCAGACTGCAGCCATAGATAAACCTAGAATCTATTGCATCCATTATCAGGAATAATAATACACACTTGCCCTTTATATTCATTAATCAGTTTTGGAAGAGCTATTTTAAGAGTGGAATGGCTTTGAATGATCTTATGTTTTCACTTTGTCTAAAAGATTAGTAATACAGAACATAATCTTTAATCCTTGAAACATTTAAAATATCAGGAATAATTTATTAGTTTATCGCTTTTTCCTCTTCGCATATCTTTGGGAAGTATTGATTTCTCTAGGTAAGGACAAGGTACAGGATGTTATTCCAGTAGTGATCTTTCTTCACATTCAACTTTATTCCAATGGCTAGAAACCTGATTTGACCCTAGCTAAATTTAAAGGAGGAACTATAACAAGCAGGAGTTTTAATAAAAGTAACGTTGCATCAGGTACACAAAGTTTCTGGAACAGCTAAACTTTGCAAGCAGAGTCATGGATTTTGGCAAAGCACTGGCATGCTTTGATGAGGTCATCAAAGGTGTAAAGTGTCTGCTAAACATTGTATTTGATTATCTCTGAGATTTATGGAGGATTTGCTTGCTTGGAAAGAATTTTTAGAATGATTGGCATACACAATTTGTGCAAGGTAATGGTGTTGGGATTTTATATGCAATTCTATTTATATACAAACTGGGGGTAGTTTTGCTTCTTGATCTAAGCATATGCGTATGCGGTGGTTGTGAGTCTCCATTTGCTGCCTGTGTGTTCATTTGGATACATCCCCACAGCGAATGCCAAATGATTCCACAGCAGAAGGGCAGCATTTTGCTCCCACTTTAGACTGCCATAGGCCTGGTCAACAACCACCAGGGCATTAATGAAATTGCTCTACTGAGAAATGGCATTGACCAGCAAGGAACCAAACAAGATTTATTAGCAGCCTTTATGTAATGGACTCAGAAGACTTTGTGTACCTTTATTCTAATAATAGCGTATCCAAGTGATGAAAGGGATTTAATGGAAAGATAGCTGTAGATCCTAGGTGCTTTAAAAAGCATCTACTACGCTCTGAGTGTTTACTCTATGTCTTTGCTTGCCCTCGTCTTTCAGTTTCACTCAAAGGTATGTTGCGGCCGTGTACGTATATGTGCATAAACTCCCTGAGGTCTTACACTAAAAGCAAGGAAAAAAGTCTTTGTTTTAAGATACAAAGGGGACTGGGTGGAATTACCCTGCTGAGGTCAAGTTATGAGCCCTCTTTCAAGGGACAGTGGTCTCTTCCCAAGGGCTCACCACCAGTCCTAGTGTCCAGTGAAAAAAGAAGGATTGAACAAAATCCTCTTTTTTCCCATAGATGTTCCTCAGAAATGGATCTTGAGCACCTTTAAAGGCAACTAACTGTTTTCTAACCCATGCAGATGAGTAAAGCTACACCTAAAGGAACAACCCTAGCATACCCCAGCAGGAGGAGAGGAACAACAGTGAAGGATGCAAAGACTTCCTGCTTTAGAAGGAGGGATTGCTTACTAGAAAATCTGTGAGAAAGGAGGCGGATCATGCCAGAGGGATTTTAGGCTTTTTTCTGTCTTGTTTTTAAATGCTGGGGAAAATGAAACAGACTGAAGATGGGGAAGCAGATGAGAATCAGAGAAACAAGGCTTGTACCTTTGTGCTGAATGTGGAGGTGGAGGAAAAGACATCATGGGGCTTGAAGGTGAATTTGTTGGATTCACTCCACTGCCTGTTGCTCTCCAGCTGCGGCATCTAAGTGACAGGCAATCCTGTCATCCCTGTAGGTAGAGATGTCAGAGCAATAGAAATAAAAAAGATTTATTCCAGTTAAATTTAAAGGAGAACAAAAAAACCCCAGCTGAACTAATGCATCCCATAGGTCCACAACAGTTTTTGTGCATCTCTTGTTTTAAGAGGGATTTGTAAGGCATGCTGTTAGTTAAGGACTATTTTGAGAGCTGACTCAGAGGCAGAGATATAGCCAAAGAACTGAAAGAAATTGCCAGCCTTACAACAAAGGACAAAACGTGTACATGTTTGTTCCAATCCACCCTTCTCCAGAATCACTGACCTTGTCCCAAAATTTGTTGGGTGTTTAGCTGCAGTCATCTTGGGAACCACACTGCCCACATTCCCTCTGGCTTGGTGAAGCACAGCCATCACTCGGCAGCACACGTGGCTGAGAATTATCACCTAGGGTCATTCAGGCTGGGGAAGTGAAGCAGACTGTGGAGCAAAATCTTTTGCTTCATCAGATGGGGAAGAAAAACGGCTGTTTAAAAAACATTTTAGTTGGGAAGGAGCTACAGAAACGATACTAACTGCAGAGCATGACACAGGATCACGTCAGCTAGAACTGTTCTATGTGATGGTCCCTCTCCTAACAGGTTCAGCTCAAAACCTGTGTCTCTGCTTAACCATGATAGAAAGTTTTGTTGTCATTTGTAACTCCCTAAGCTTTATTTTGGCAATTTCTATTTATGGCAGCGTTCTCTCCCACAGATGTTGCCATCTCCTCTACTTACAGCTAATTCCTCATGTGCTGCAATTTCCTGACTGGCTTCTTGTTTTTCTTCAGGAGTTAAGTGTATTTTTACTGTGTAATCCAGGATTTGCTCCAGTCAGATAAGGGGGGCTAGGCCATACATTTATTTCTCAGACTGCAAAGAGAGTCTGCTTTAGTTTAATAGATGCTAGATTAGAGTTTAGTTTAAATGTAGGTCTTAGTTTTATAGATGTAACACTTGAGCCACTCTAATGGTAGGAGTCTGAAATATTGCTGAAGCTTGCAGAGGTAGCAAAAGGGTTTTCCTGTAGCTCAGAGTGCACACTATCTTGTCAAATGTGATGTTATGGAGGTTTTCGTGCCTAAATGATTGCTAGACTAGGTGGGTGCCAGGATTTGGAAGTCTCCAGTGCCACTACAGCTAACACCTGCAAGAACATAATTGAGCATTTGGAGCATCTGTAGTGAGTTTAATCCCTAAACACAAACAGATGAAACTCCCTCATTCCCAGCAGCTCAGAGAGTGCGTCTCCAAAATAAATAAATAACAATCCTAGCTACCTAAGAGTGTACTGAAAAATCTCTGCTATTTAGTATGAATGATACACACACAGGTCTAGGAAAAGAAGAGGAAAAGAGATAAAAGGACATTTTTCTTTCTGTAGTTTGTCTCTTTCTGGCTGCCACTTCCCTCCTTGTAACCTTAGCACTGGAGATGACCAGGAGGGAGAGAAGAAGCAAAAGGATCATTATGTATAAAGAAAAAAGTGTCTGCCTGCTTGTGGTCAAAAAAAGTCCCTTTTCTTCTCTGAGGTTTGGAGGACTCAGCAGGGGACAGTGAAGACAGTGAAGAGACAAAAGGAGATTTTTCCAGCCTGAAGGGTTTTGACCTCTTTGAAAACTGCTGGGGCAGCTTCAGCTCCTTGTGCTTGTCTCTGTTCTCCCTGTAATTTTTATGTTTTTGTGAAGTTTTCTTTTGGGGGGTTCCCTCCCCCACCCCCACCCCACCCCCTTTTTTTTTTCTCTTTAAATCAGTTTTTAGTATGTTTCCTGTCCTCTTTACTGACAGAAAGTTCCTCTTGGACCAGGAGGCTGAGCTGTGCAGGTGCACTGCTATTCGCATCTCAATGACAGAAAATAGCCTCTCTGAACAAGAAGGTAATTCTCATTTCATTTTAGGAACACAGTGCTGCAAAAGATTTGTGCAGAGAGGAGAAAGAGCAACAGAGAGAAAAGGAAAAAAGAAGTCTTCAGTAAGATCTAACTGATAACTTAAAAACAAATAAAGGAAAAAATCTGTTTCACTTGGTATTTTAATAATGTTTTTATCTTCATAAAAACAGGCTTTAAAAAATAGCCTTTTATGCACTTGAAAATCAAACCTAATCCTGACATGGTTATTACTGGACAACCTGAACTCTTGGCTAGACTTGTCTGGGACAGGGATTTCAGAAACTCTTCCTGGCTTTCCTATAAGAATGCGTCAAGATCCTGGGCAGCTACTTTATCAACAGCATTGCTGTGGGTTCTCAAATGCAGATGTTACTGCTGGGAGAAGAAACCTCACTGATGACACCTAGTGTTTTCCCAAATCACGCTTGAGAAGACGTTAAAGGGTACCCAAGAGGCCTCTCCACCCACGGGTCGCCCTGGAGGGAGATGGCCAGTGGCAAAGCCGCAGTTTATGCCCAAGGGCTTGCTTTTCCACAACTACGTCAGTGAAGAAGAGCTACAGAAACCACTTTGCTGCCATCATGCCGGTGGGGAAGGAGACTGAACCTCAGTGAATTCACATCTGCTGACAAAGCACAAACCCCCGCCGATCTGTCACTTTCCCAGCAACCTGGTAACCAATTCCTGTAAAGGGCATTTGTGCAAGGAGGTTTACTTGTGTAGAAAGCAAATCACAGCCTTAGACACAGTAACACACAACTTCCAAGTTGACTACATTTGCTGTGAACTCCTAACAACATCTGATAATAAAACACAGGGGGTGGAAGAAGTAATTTCTACTGATCTTCAGTAGAAGAAATGGACTTCTGACTGTGGATGCATAATGAGCCCAAGAATAGAAACTTCTCTTTTAACTAGTTTGAAGAAGAAGCTCTCATGAATTTAGCAGTGACCACTTTCAGCAGCAGGTATACAATTGTGTTTATTGACAGGGCCTATTTAGCAGCTGTACAACAGCAAAGTAGAAAGAAAGCCTGGAGTCAGGCTTTTCAGCTGATATGAAGCACTCAACATCAGTACTATGGTATGAAAGGAAAAAAACAGATTGGGTGCAAGCTCGTATAGGAGTCCTGCTGGTTCCTGTCAAGTGACCAGTTTAGCTGTTTGTGAGGAGCATGGTGTAGAGTCATAAATCTTTGATTCCATCTCACTGCTTTGGGCAGACGGAAAACCAGCCAAAGCAACTGAGAGGATCACGAAAGAATGAAAGAGTGAATGAGTTTTCCCAAATCTCTTAATCCTCAGACACCAGTCCAAACAAAGAGGACCAGTCACATAGTCACATGCATTACAAATGGCCAGTACCCAGGCTAATTCCTGAAGAGTTAGAAACAGTGGATAAAGCTTTAGAAACCTTTTCTTTTTAACCAACAAAAACAGTAAAAAGAAAATAACCCAACATGTTTTTTAAAGGGTAAGAGAAGAGCGCTGAGACTAGCTGGAAAGGAAAGAGAGCAAATTTGTCTTTGCCTTGTACTGTTGCACACAGCATCCTGTAAACTTTAGCCTAAGTCTATAGATCTTGAAGGCAAATAAAGACAGATACAGAATTCACATGTGGGAATGCAGATTCTGAGAATACATCCGTGGAGACATTTCAATGGAGGTACATGGCTGGCAGAGCCATGCATTGGCACAGCTCTATTTAACAAATGAATCCTCAATGTAGTGTATTTCTGGGAAAGCTTCCGGTCATTCCTTTCTCAGCACATCACTGAACGCTGAGTGAAGCGATAACTGAGTATTTACAGCCTAGCCGTGTCAGGGAGTTGACAGTCCTGCTGATTTAAAGAATGGTTCTACTAGGAAAAGCAACTCTGTGAATGATAAACTCATAGCTTTCTATTTATTGCGTCTCACTGATTTCCAGATCAAGTGAACTGGAAGAAAAAAAAAAAGACAAATCACTCAGCCAGACTGGGGTCGTTCTTACTTACCCATCAATGGCAATTGAAAACACATGAGTCAAGCTCTGTCTTTGCTGAACAAACCAAAACTGAAACATACAGTGTAGTTTCTCTATTTTGCTGTTTAGATGAAAGAAATGCCTCCATCCAGAGCTCCCTTCCCTGTAATGTACAGCTTCTCCTTAGCAGCCAGGTGCCCTGGAACACTTCTCCAGACAGGCTCCAGTGTCTCCCCTGCCAGGTAGCATAGGAGGGAGAAGAGGATGCTCATTTCTAGCTTATGGGAGGAAAAAGCAGGCACAATTTTAGTGAATGCATTTCCACCTACTATTGTTTTTAAGCTCTTCTCCTTGTCCTGTACACTTGAAATGCCTGCTGTTCTTTTACCTTAGTTCTGCTAGCTATATATGTTGCATGGCAGCAGAAATCATTAATAACTCCACCAAAGTAAGGGGAAGCAATGCAGTAGAAGAAAAAGAAAAAACAGTCCAATTTTTCCCTATTAATCTGGCCCATGTGTTCTCCATTTTCTTTTGCATTAGGCAAACAGCCACTGAGTATTCAGTGCTGTATATAATATACTGCAAAAATGAAACCAGGCAGCTTAGCTCAGCCGATTGTATCATGTGAGGCCATCAGCATTTTAAGACTGCCTTTCAATTTGCTCTTGATCAAACTTTGTTTTCCACCAAAGCAGAAAAGCTGGATTTTCTGTTGCATTCCTGCTCTCCTTCTTTGCTCTGCTACATGGCCCAGAGATCCATTTCCATCAGGTTGCTTTGTTACACTGCAGCTTTTCAAAATGTGGCTATGTATAGGGAAGCATTGGAAAACAGCAAAAGGGAAAATGAAAAAAAAGGGAGAACTGCCAAGCCATAGATGCTCAGTTGACTCTGTTACCTTCAGTGAGGAAGCATGGAAACCAAGGAAGAATGCTTTCAAGATGTAAATGCTTCCTTTAGAAGTATTTAATGAGAACTGGGAGATAAAAAAATCCGTATAAAGCAAAGGTTTAACATGTTTAAGGAATCTTGGCTCTGCTTTCTCACAGGAAGCTGAATTCAAACTTTGACCTCCAGTTCCTCCATCTCTCAGCTTTAGGTAACAGATGGGACCCTGAGGCATTCTTGGAGCAATGTTTCCATTTTTACCAGTTAAAAATGGAAAATAAGGGGGCTCTGCTAATCCCCAAGGAAACATGGCTTCTCTTTGGGCACAACACTTAAATATTAGCTTATATATATAAAGAAAAAAAAGAAAATCCCAACAAACAAACAACAAAACCTCCTGAAAGAGTTCAGCACAAACCCAGCAATTTGATTTCAACTTTTTCTTGCTTGTGTTCACTTTGCATTTTGGTGCATGGCCACTACTGGTTCTCCTGCAGGTCAGAGCACTTGAAACTAGGAATAAAGTGACAGAGCACCACTTCAAAAATATCTGGGTTTAGAAGACTGGCTATTCTTCAATTAGCACATAGCTCTTCTCTTGGTAAGCCCCCTTGTATCTCTGCACACAGCTAATGGTGAGCTGCAGTCTCTCCAAGGAAAGGTCCTGAAAGCAATTAGTGGAAAAATGAGTTATCATTATTAATGGTTACATGTTCTACACCTACAGCTTTAATGGCAACTCCTGCTGCTATCTCATCCGTTATCTTGTAGCAGCATGATGGGTGGCCATGAATACTGATCAGACTAAGATTTTCTTTTTACTGCTCTGAAGAATAGGCTCTTGATAGCAGAGAGAGAGAACATCGGAGTAACTTTTCTGTCTTTTTATAGATTTTGTCTATCTATCTCCTTCGTCTGTCCTTTGTTTCCTCCTCATCATTGCCAGCATGCTTTCAATTGGTATGGTTGCAACCATGTATTAACGCCAGCAAAAGTATAGTAACGGCATCGTAAGTGGCAAGGCAGCCTTGGGAAAGCACATCAATTACTGGGTTGCAGAGCATGAGAACCAAGGAGCATCCTGATTAAAAGCTTAATTTGACTGTACATCTCACAGTTACTGACTGTTATTGGATTCCTCTATCACTATTAGTATTTCAAAGGCAAGCTTTCAAAGCCATAGCAGGAAAAAAGAAGAAAAGAAAAAAAAAAAAAAAAAAGAAGAAAGAAAAAAGGTATTTTTCCTTTTTTAAAGGATTTAATAATTTTTGTGATAATTTTCTCCCAAGCTGCTTTGTAGCAACAGCGTGGTTAGAAGCCAGCCCTGCACTTCTTGCTGACTGCAGCAAATGTTATCAGCAGCAGTGATTCTGCAGAAGAAATTCAACTCACCTGTCACCTGCAGCTCCAGTATCTTAATTCAGGTATCTTAATTTCACATGGTAGCCAACACCAAGCATTTTTGAATGCAGGTGTAAATAAATAATGTCCAAGTGTAACAAAGCACCAAGAGCTACAGGACAGCCTGGAATACAGTGCTAGAGATTCTTTTCTAGACCTCATAGTTATGGCTTACCTGAGGTTTAGAAAACCACTACAGCTCTTCAGTATCTCCTGCACTAATAAAAGTAGCTGAGAAACCCCATAGATATCTCTTGTACAGACAGAAGCTCAACTAAAGATGTGTACTGAAGATTTTCTCCTGGGAAAATAGCCCTGTAACCTCTTTGCACTGTTTTTGCTGGGCCTCAGGGAGGTAAATCTATGCCAGGAGGAGGAAGGCACAAAACACAGCATGGATCAGAGCCTGCGTACATGTGGGAAGAGCAGAGGCTCCTGCTCCCTCAAGCTCCCCTTGCTGCCTGCATTGGGCCATTGAGGAGGGGATGCCAGGGCAGTGGGGCTGTGACAACCAGCACGCCACAATAAAACAACCTACAGCACGCTGCTCAGCTGGACAGAGCTCCAGGGAGAAATCAGTCCCTCCAAAAATCGTACCCATTGAGCATATACATATATACATATATATATATATATGTGCACAGAACTTAACAGCCGCACTGGCAGGCATGTCCTCAGGCTGCTGAAGGGATGGAGTCTGCAGTAACATTATCTGCTCCTCTCAGATTTGCCTGTTCTTTTGAATCTTTGCAGCACATCTGAAGGATTTCTCACTCCCTCACTCCTCACATCTTATTTCATTCACACTGACTACTTCACTATTTATTGCTGTAGGAACTCAAGGAAACAAAAAGAAGCATTACCTGACTCAGAGCTGTTTCTTAAAACCCTTTCTTTGCAGGAGCACCCCTCCCTGCCCCATTTTGTGAGGAGGAGCGAAATCACTGGTGTTGACTTACGTTAGCTTGAGGCACCTGCCACAGTAGCAGACTTGTAGCAGAAAAGTGTCTCAAAGAAAGGCTCAGGAGCTGGAACTGCCTGAATTATGTTCCAGGTTACCCCGCTGTGCCAGTTTTCGGCAGTTTTCATCCTGTCTCCCTTTATTCTGCGCTCGCTTCTTCCCCCCTGTATTGCTGCTCGCTGCTCTACTCCCCGCAACTCTTCCAAGTTTCCACTAAAATTTTCTCTTACTTCTTGCCCCATACATTTCATGCTTTAAAATGCCAACACCTCTGTCTCTCCCCCCACAGTGTGCCTCCACTACACAACAGCTTTATCTATACCATAGCTTTCAGGTCTGTTGTGTATTTATATTAAAAATTACATTTTAGAAGGCAACGATCCCTGCTGCTTTTCTTTTGGCGCGGGCTTTGCCAGGCGCTCTCTCATTATGTCACTCAGATTCAATTTCACTTGCCTTCGGACTAAATATTGCCACAGATACCCAACACTTTCACTCTGCTGTATAAAAATAGACAGACCTTGAGTCCACTTTTTTTCAGATCTATCACAGTTCATGGGTAGCACAACAAAAAACTTTGCAGCGAGCGATTCTGGTTTCTCCCCAGACTACCAACTAATTCCTTGCATTTAGAGGGCTGGAGTCTGGCCCTTCGTTATTAATGTGATGAGAAGTGTTTCCATTCACCCCGGTGGCCTGGAGCTTGATATAGCCCCTGCATCACCTGAAATCTAGAAGGACCCCTGTGGCATGTGGCACAGGACATTCCCAGGAGCTGCAGGCCTCTGCCTTGTTTTTAATGGGCTTGTTTCCTCAGAGTGTGTTATAGCAGCATGGAGATAACAGGTTATATTTTTTAAAGATATTGCTGCTTCAAATTGCAGTAACATGGCCTTTCCTGGGACAATGCCGCTAAAGGGCCTTGCAGCTTCCCTTGTCCTTTACCTACAAACTAGCCTCCTTGCTTTCACTGCTCCCCTCTTTTGCTGCTGGTGGAACTGGGAAAACGTGTTTTTACTGGCAAAAAACCCGATGAAGCAGGTGTGGAGATACCCATGGCAAACTTCATGTAGAGAGTTGCTTAATGGGGCATAGCCAGGAGCTCAGGCATGATACAAGATCCCTAAATCAATCATGAGGAATTTTAAATACACCTGAAATATCCTTGTTGTGGAAGAGACTATGCCCAAAGTCCTGCCTGCCTGCCTGCCCTGGTCTGCCTTTGTGAGCAGCTGGGTAATGCATAGGTTGGTGCATTTTTGGGTTATAGCAGCATGAAAGCATCCAGGACACACTGGCTACAGGAGACTTTTTTTAGGTTTGTTTTCCCTTGAGAGGGGTGGCAGCAGCAGGGTGGAGGTAATACCCACAGTATTCGACAGCCTGCTCAAAAGCAAGCCCCTCTTCCTTGGGGGTTAATGACCCTCTTATGCTCACCCCATAGTTTTGCTTGTGGGGCCACAACAGATCTGGGCATGCCAATATAGCTACTGCAGCAGCACCTAGCTGTAAGCATTAGCCGGGAAGAACAGCATACGGAGAAAAGCTGCTCATTAAATTGATGTAATGAATTCCAGGAAGAAGTGTTCTATTTTGATTACGGGCATTCAGAGCGGGAACTGCTAGTACAGCACTTGAGATAAGGAAGAGGCCAGATAGACTTAAATAGCAAGTCTTAGTATGACTTCTTATGTAATAATCTACCCACCACCACCATGAGGTCTGCGTGTCTCAGGCAGCTAAAAATAGAGCAGCCTCCCCCTGCCTTTCTCTCTGTCCAGCCAGTGGGAGGAAAGACTTGACTCACTCGCTTGTGTCTGGGTGAGCCCTGCGAACTGCACTGGCAAAGAGAAACAAGGGTCACGCATGCTGAAGCAATACTGGTCTCTCCCTAAGCCGCAGCAGACAGACAGACAGAGGAAATATATTCACCCAAGTTATTCGCTGACCTGAATGGAGCAGAAGCTGCCCCTGAAAGATGTCACTTTCTCCCTGACCCAGCTCCAGGGAGACAAGAGCAGGGAGCTGGACTCAGTGATCCTAATGGGTCCCTTCCAACTTGAGATACTCTATAATTCTATGACTCTGTAATACCGCCTGCTGAGCCACTCCATGCTCCCACCTACTCCGCGCTGCAGAAATCCAGCCAGGGCTTATAGCCACTTACCTTCTGGCACTCGGGGGTTTGGGGCACCAAAACTAGACTAAGGCTTTTCCTGGGCCCCTGTTCGTGAGCCTACGGGAGGCAATGACTGCCTGCAGTGGTGGCTATGACAGGTCATGCTGTGCTGGCAGAGGCAGGACGGGTATTAAGGATGACAGTGCTCTTGTGCTTTGCCACGGCCGTATGAGGACATTTAGGCAGATGTGCTGTGCATCCTCAACCTTATGCCACCCTCAGCTGTTTCCCTTCAAAGACAATATAAGCATAATATTGATTTTCTAACAGGATGTCCCATGCAGCACACTCACTACGCTTGGACTCTCACTGTCATTTGCCAGTGTTTTGTAACATTGAGACTAGAAAG